>NW_008656350.1:0-10843 GCF_000695815.1 Acanthisitta chloris | reverse complement strand
TGTATGGAAAGCTTTGATGAGGGATCACCTGCAAAGCTGTGGAGATATTCACCCATAGTAAACTAAACTAAACTAAACTTGGAAAACCTTCTTCACACAATCAGTTAGGTTGGAAGGGACCCCAACGGGTCACCTGTTCCAATATCCCTACTTGAGCAGGGCCATCCTAGAGCACATGGCTCAGGATTGCATCCAGACAGTTCTTGAATACCTCCAGTGAGGGAGAACACATGACCCCTCTGGGCTATCTGTTCCAGTGCTTACTTCTAGAGTAAGCAGACCTTCTCACATTGTTACATACATTAAAACTTCTTATTTGCCTTATTCTTGGCTCTGAAAGTAAATTGCTGAAATTAAAACACTGGGTTTACTGTCAATGCTAAAACAGTACAGTTTTTCAGTATTATTCTTGTGATCAAGAGTCAATTGGAAGGTATCACCCTATGAGACAAGCCTATTCTAGCTCAATACCACGTGTTCTGAGACTCAACTACAGCCACACATTACTGTCAGCGCAACTCAAAGCAACACCTGCTTTGGTAGAGAATGAGAGGCAGATTAGAAAGCCGGAATGGACAATTGTTATCATGCAGTCTGACCTGCAGTATTACAAAGGGCTCAGAAATTCCCAGAAGAAATTCCTATTTGTACCTGAGATTCTGTCCCCAAAACCATGACTTTGATTTATAAACTCCCTGTCTTACAGAATTCGCCATTGCTGTGTTCAGGTGTCACCATGGTTCTTTATTTATGGTATGAATTCATCTACTTCCAATTTCTAACCTGTTAACATCTTTCTCTGCTAGGCTGTAAGCCTCCTGTTTTCAGTTTTCTGTTCTCCATGTACACAATTATAGACTAATTCCAAGTCTTCATGTTTGAATAAAACTCATCATTATACATCACTATACTGAACATTTCCTAACAAGTCTTGTGGCTCTTCAAGACCTCTTCAGGTTTACGATATCCTGGCTGAATAGTGGAAAACATGATTAGGTTTTGTATTCTCTAGCTGCAAGGAGGAGAGAGATAAAATGATCTCCACAGTTTTATTCTGTACTGCCCTGTTTTTATGTTCCATGATTATATTGGCTATTGTTGGCTACTGTTCTGGATGAAAAACTTCAGTTCTATTTATTATTATTACCCATTAAGGCACCTAAATGGTTTTCCTGGGTAGCACTCTTCATTCTGTAACTTGAGCTGCCTTTGTTATATCTTAACAGCTGTGCCTATAAAACATATTGTTTGCCTCAGCAGAGTTCAATCCTTCATTATTCAGGTCCCACACGTGCATTTCCATTATTTTGCCTGAGACTGATGTCAGACTGACAGGCTTATAATTACCTAGGTTATCTCACCCTTTCAAAAAAAAATGTTACCATGACCTTTACTCCCACAAGCTTCTGGAACATCCCCAGTGCTCCAAGCTGTAATGAAAATCCGTATCGAAAATCCAGAGAGTTCTTCTGCCAATCCTTTAAAAATATTTAGATATCTGTTACGCCAACGTACTGACTTTAGATTTCCAGCATTAGTAGCCTTAGTGACTACTGGAGTAGAAAGAATTTCATAATCATGATCTAAGTATAGTCACCTGCTTATCCTCACGCACAGAAGAGGAGCATTTATGAACACTCCTGGCTTCATATCCTCTTTGACTGCCACAGACATCTTATTCATTTACTCAGAGGCATCAATTCTATAAAGCTTGCCAAATCATGATTGCTTAGTATCCTACAGAAATGGGGTCAAAGTAGATCCAACTGTCTAAGACAGCCAAACATGCATGTGAATATACGTGTGCAAGTGATAACATGAAAACAGCAGCGGTTAGCCATGGAAAACCAGAGTTAAATATATTTTTCAGAGAGAAGAAAGACTGTAATGAGAAGACTCATCATGACAAAAATCAGTATCCAAGAAACTTTTCCTCAATAACTCTGAAGTCCAAGCAGGTCTCTGCTCATTCTTTATGTTTGCAAAACATTATACCTTTCTTTGTCAAGAGCTAAACTCCTGCCTAATTATCTACAAAAGCAAAAAGAGCAAATACTTTGAGATTCAACCTAGTGGCATGGCAGGAGATTTATGGCAAAGATAGAGCTGAGTAAGTGAATATTGTAGAAGGCACAAAGTATCTCATGCTGGGCCTTTAAGAATGGGAAATAGTAAGTGAAGAGGTCCCAGAGGTATAGAAAGCACTTCAAAACTCAAAAATCTCCTGGCAATACACAGTTGGAAAGAATTTCTTAACAAAGATACCACATTACATTGCAATCCATACATCTTTCCTGTTTGTAAATTCAAAATGCATGAGCAGTCGGAATAAAGCTTTTATAAGAGAGATGTAGTACCATGGAATTAGCTACTTTGTATGGAATTGGTGACATTCACAAATGGTAGGGATGTTTAATAGGCAGCTCTTTGGACTACTACTGGGCCCACGATGTACAGAAAGAATCCAAGATTATCAAGCATGTATTTCCTTTTTTTTAATATACAAATGATAAACAATGTATTTCAAATGACGGAAAAATAAACAATCACTCCACAGAAAAAGTAGTTGTAATAGACTGACTCTACGATGTTCAAAAATATTTCTAATGGAGCCTGAGATCCCTCAGTTTTCACTCAAAGTGCCAGAAGAAGAGATTCCTGTCCTGGCTGCAACATTAGATCCATGCATGCAGGTGCAAAGCTGTATCTTTAAGAACAGAGCATTATTCTGCCACAGGTATTTTCAAGCACCCTACCTCAGTATTCCCTGGAAATCAAACATAGAGCACGTGGAAACTCTACCTATCAACTTAGTCATATTCACGGACATTATTTTCTAACCTTTTGCATGATACTATTCCATTCAAATACAAATATATTTAAACTGCTTGAATTAACAGTTTTCTTACTACTTGCAGTTCTGGCAGTATTAAGACATTATACTGTCTGTCTACAAATTTTGTCCCCTCAGTTACTAGGTAGTAACAGACCACTAGCAACAGCAAACTTGCTAATAGAGTCATCAGCAACAATAATAATACAGAGATTCAGAGAACTATTCTGGTTCCTAGTCTATACATCTGGTGATGTGTGCTTTTTGAACTTCAAGCTGCTAACCTTTAAATCTCACAATGAGAGTGAGTGTCAGCTCTGAGTGCTGAGGCAAACACATCAGCAAACACCTTTTTCTAGGTGCACCTGCTTGCACCTGGCTTCGACTGACACATCGCTCCTTTGAAGGGATGTTCCACATAAAGATGCTCTGAAGCACAAACACCCCCAGAAGCTGCCACAGCTAGCAGCAGCTGAAACCAAACCAGAACAGATGGGAGGAGTATTTTACATTGACTGAGAATATAATGCGGGGGGAAAAAGGTAAAAAAAAAGTATTAGCACCTGGAAATCAACACTCAAAAAGGTGACAGCTTGCTCCTTTTATATTTTAGTTAGATTTAATGTTATATTAATTAATTGGCTTAACATCTGCAAAATTTCCTTCTCTTTTTGCACAGGATAAAACCAGGATTTTACAAAAATTAATTGAGTGTTACAGTCTTCAAGGAAATCAAGTCTTTGCAACCTTTTCCAATATATCACTTGAAAGAAACAAGTAGAGAAACCCCAAATATTTTTTTAAATGAAAAGATTTAAACTTTAAAGCTAGATTCCATCAAATTTTCTTAAACCCAAACACTTTAATGTGAATATTTACACTGGAATTATCAAACTGAAAATGCACTGAGAATGGGTGAGCCTGCATCATGCAGCAAAAAACAAGGACAGACACTGACTATGGTAAGACAATGGTATGAACTGCTGGAGAAGAGAAACAGCAGGGTAAGACACCACCTAAAGAGGTGGGCAGGAGTGTGGATCTGTGTAAATGACTTGTGTGAACTCACAGGTGCAAGTGAGTACATGAAAACGATGCTGCAGTAGAAACATGGATGTGAGATTCAGCTCTTCGGTTAGACTGAAAGCACTGAATATATATAATAATGTTTTCTGTCCTGAAAAATTAAAAGCCTATTTTCATTTTCCACTAGTTTTAGTTTTCACTAACAGCAACAAAAAAGTTGTATCACTACTTATGGATATATTTCCTTTGAATAATTACCCTAACTTTTTATAGGTTACACTGACACTTAAGGTTGCAAGAAGTTCACCAATATTCAACCACAGCACATGCACCCTGGTTTTTAATCACGTGAAATTACCTTCCATCCTGCATCAGACCAGCAGGCTATATATTTTCTAGTCACACTTGACTCTTTGATAGGATTATTCTTGTATACAGATTAAATCTTAAAACATATCCTTTATAGTATTTGAGCTAAGTTTCACTGTCAGGTATGGGAAGAATAAGTAAGCATATAAAAATAAAATAGTAAGCAATGGAGGACGAGATATGGGTAGGGAAAATCAAATCTATTCCTTAAACTTTGCTGCACATGCCACACAGAATCTATCTATTTATTTTATACCACACATACACTGCTCGAGAAATATTGATCCTGATGAAGTCACTGCCAACTATCCTGATGAATTCAAGGGCACAACATGCAAATGTTGATGAATTCACAAAGAATATTTAATAGTATCTGCAACACTATTAAGAAGAAAGTCCTTTTTGTGACAGTCTCATGACAGAGGACTGAACATATGTCAGAGTTCCTGTTCAGCACCTCATGTTTTAAAAAGTATTCTCTAATCATTAATACCTTCAAAGCCAAACACTGCTTAAAAGAGTGGTGTGTTTTCTCTCGTAATCTGGAAATAAAAGTAATTGTTTGATACCAGATATTAGCCAGAGACAAGGAAAGCAACAACCGTTAATGAAAGGTTTTTCACACTGGACAAGTCACGGAAAAATGATGAATATGTGTATAAAACAACAACAGAACTTGGATTAAAACAGATGACTCCATTACTAGATATTTTAGCTTCTCCACTCTCTTTATAAGTTCTCTCTCTTCTCAAATGCCCAGAGTTTTTTCACAATCAAAAATATTTAAATAACTTTTCATACAAAAAAAATCCAAACAAACAAGAACTTATTTGTCCATCACTTCAAAATTTCCTCTCTCACACAGAAGATAAAAGTCTTCTGCAAAGGTTTTGAATGGCCATGCCCTAGTGTTCTTATATACACACACATCTACCCAGAGAAGAACATAAATGTATTTTGTAAGTTCCAATGTGATAAATGGTAGATTTATAGGAGCTGGTGCATTGGAAGTGGCTGAGTGCTCTGAACATAACGTGAGAGACATCATTACTGTTGCTATAAATACTTTGCACTATAAAAACATACTGTACTTTATGTGGCAATACAGAACAAATAATACAAAAATTGTTTCTGGCCCAGCTGAAACTGTAATAACCTCTGAATGCTTCCAACTGAAGCTGAACTGAATAGGCACAGGTATTGCTTTCAGTTTTTATAGGACCTGAAATCCATTGCATCATCACAGCTCCAACAGAAGTAACAGCATTATCTAATTTCCTAATTAAATTATCCAGCTCTCTTTCTTGAAAAGTGAAATGTTTCAAGCTCATTTCTAAGATATATTCCTTCTTTCATCCACCAAACTGTGCAAGACGCTTTGTACATTATACCTTTAAAGAAAAGTAGAGATGCAATGCTCCTGTGTGCCTAAGTTCTCTGGGACCTGAGAAAACTACTTTGGTGAAGATCTTAAAAGGTGTCTGAAATATCCTTCTAATGTCACACTTAGGCATCCGAGGGTGCCATGAAAAAGTCAGCTGATAAGACAAATGCATACATCAGGGAGACGATGACTCCCTATGGACTGAGTTCATCTGTTCATTTCATAAATGTGCAATAGTTCTCATCCTTTTTTTCCTGTTTTTTGGCATACTGAGTTCTCACAACTGTCAGCGGGTTCAGAGGGAGCTTCGAGGTAGTTACCTCGGTAAAGCTCAACCTGGAATTTGAGTGCCTAAAGGGCTCAGAACCCTACTTCAAAGGTGAGTATTTTTCAAAAGCATGCCTAAATTTATCTGTTCCACTTTTCCTTTTATTTGTTGAACAATAATAATACTGACTCACATTTACAAAGCACTTTGGGATCTCCAGCTGAAAGATGCTATTCAATTACTCTCATGAAATCGCTGTTAAAAATGATATTCCCTATTATGCCCATTTTCTAATCAGCTGAAGAACACCAAGTTCAAAAGTTCACTTTGATTCATAATCTGTTTAGGAAATTTAAAAGAGAAGGGAGAAAGGGGCAAGAGAAGAAAGTCCAGAAAAAAAATCCAGTGATAACTAAACAGAGGGAGAAGAGCAAGTAAAATTAAAGACACTATCAAATGACTCTTGAGAAGGCATGAGAAAAAAAATCAAATTATAAATTATTTGATTTCAGAGTACTAGCAACATTAGCTTTGCTTTTATTACTATTACCATACATCACACAAAATTCCTAATAGTCTTTTTTAATTATTTAATGAATTTCCCTTATCAGAATTCCACAGAGAAGAAAAGGTTGAGAAACCAAATGATTTGTGAGCCCTGACTGCCTACAAAACACTCTGAAAGGTTAAGATATGTCAGATTGTAGAAGGTTTTTTCTCTAATTATGATACTGATCTAATATAGATATTAAGCCAACCCCTCAGGCTCATAGCTTTGCAGGAACCAGTACAATCACTTCCTGTGAAAAACAAGAATAAAGTCATGTTATACATACCATGGAGCTGGACGTCTTGTTGATATCAAAATCTGTACAGAATTTTTTTAAGGTAATTTGCATTTGAAATTTCCACTACAAAACACATTAAATGGATATGATTTAAAGAAATTCTTGGGCATCAATTTTTAGGAAATTGATTACTGTGATCTAAATACTAATCTTCATCAAATGTGATAAAGGTTTTTAGAATGTTTGCTGCTAAGACTTATTTTCTTAAATCAACACCTACACTTGGTTTGGCAAAAAAATAAAGGAGTTAATGTTTACACTAGATGAGGGTGTTACATGCCAGAATCAAGCAAAATTATTTCACAGTTTTCAGGTTTTTTCCCAGATTTGCAACATACATCCATGGGGCAAAAGCATGTCTGAACCATTCACTGAACCATCTGCTTAACCAAAGACAAATCTCTTCTCTTCCTTTCCTACTGATAACAAAACCATACACTGTTTATCAGGGAAAACAGGTAACTATAAAAAATAAAAGATTTAGCTATAAACATTAACCAGTTTCGATTCACTGCCAATGCACATACAACTCTACCAAACAATTTCCTCTTTCCACTTCTGTGAACTTGTGCGTTTCCCTTAAGCATTTTGACTTTCAGACGACTTATATTTCCAAGATATGTACACAGCAAGCTGCATGGTAGGTTCATCTGCCCCAATTTGATCGACAGACACTATATTCCTTCAGAGTCAATGGAAAGAAACAGCTTCCTTAGAAGATGAGTCATGCAATCCTATAACAGAGGTTGAAAGAAAATAAGAATAATTGCCTATCCACTTGCTATAAAACCAGCTCAGGTCTGTACTGCAAACTTACACACCCAACCTACAGGTTTCTACAAATGGACAAAATGAATCTCAATCCTTAGTTCTCAGATCATTAAGAGAGTGCAATCGTTTAAAAAATTATACTGCAAATTATCAGTTTACCCTGCCCTAGTAATTTTTTCCAGTTTCAGCAACAGTATTAATCCATTTGACTGGCACTGCTGACTGCAGTTTTCACCTTCACGCTTCATATCTTAAAATATGTCAAGCCAGCCCTGCTGTCTGATCTCCTCCATGCTCCAGGAGCATGGTGTGGTGCAACAGAAGCTAATCTGTGGAAACCAAATAGCTGAAAACACATTGCAAAAGCACTGCAAAGACATGTAGATATTCTAGAAAGAGATGCTGCTGGAGAAGGGGCAGAAAATTCCTGCAACATATTGCATTCACAAAGTAAGTTTCAGATCTCTCTCAGAAATACACAGCAGTAATTAATACTGATTGCAAGAGAACTTGGTCATATTGCCTGAGAATTTTTGAGGTGATTTGACACCTACAACTAGGCAGGGTAAATGGAGAACATAATTCAGCGTCACATGTCAACACTGTATGCTCACACTTAGCTATTTGACACATAACACTTTCCTGGGGCACGGACAACCACACACAACCGAAGATGCAGATCTGGCAGACAAAGCATAATTATCTGTTCTATTAATGTGGTCCTGTCCGTGCTTTAAACCAGGAAGTTCGAAGTGAAAACTGCAGTAAAACCAGTAGGAATTTTGTCTACGGAAAGTGAAGCAAAACCTTTAGAATCTGACCTTTACACGTCAGCCTTTAGCTTTTAAGCCTTTGCAATTATTTTTAATTTCTTACACCATGTAATACTGTTCCACTGTCATTCAACAGGAAAGGAATTATGGTTCTTTTTAAAATTAAAAGATGTAAAAATATTTTGTACAGAAACATCCAATCTGCCACTATATTGCAAATATCTGGCATTGAAACAAAGCTTCTTATTTAAGTGCAAGTTTAAAAGTTTTCAGCACAACTCATGTAATTGCCAATTCTTTTAATTTCATTCTTCCTAGGGAGAAGTAGTCCCTGAGCAGTGTGATACCATTTAATCTTATCAAGCTGTTTCACATTTGCACTGATGAAACAGCAGATGAGAATACAAGGAGTACAATCTGATTATAAAAATACAAAATTAAATGGATTGGTGGAATTATTTTTTAAACTAGTGGTATTAATAGAAAAAGTCAGAACAAGACCTAACCATCATGTTGATACCAAGTTGCACAACTCGACAGAAACTTTGGCTAATTCTTCTTTGAGGCTATACTGTCTTTTGAGTTTCTGAGATATAAGTTTAAGGCTAAAATCTTACTGATGGATTAAAATTTGTCCAGTAAAGTTAATTGTTGAGATGACTTCCACTGTCATTAGGTTGTAGAATGGCAACAAACACACTCTTCAACCATTTTGTCCACATTCTCAACTTCCCACCCTTCTGGCAAAGGCAGTAATACTGTACCTTCAATAAATATATTCCATACTTCACTCTCAATGTCCTACCCCTAGATTCATTTATAACTTCTTGCAGGACACAGAAGAATCAATCAGGTCAGAAGGGTCTTTGAAAATGTGACTACTGTACCAGTTCAGCAGATGAAGATGGCGTGCCTGATCTAATAGAAGTTAACAAGGTGAAGAAAAATCCTTTTCTTCATTTATAATGAAGAAAATGAATGACAAATCCATTGACTGGTTTGAAGAAACCTATTTGTGCACTAACAACACATTTGTGTCGAGGTGTTTGTGCTACAGAAGCTTCATTTCAGCTACAATTAAACAGTTTAAAGAAAGTGGGAAGCAGTGGTGACGGTAGTTAGTATTTAATGACTATGTAAATTAGTTATTGTCCTGTTTTGCCAGGAGACCTCTACTGTGGCAAACATTACCCCAAAAGGTGCCAAGTGAATCTATCAAGCCATGGCAGAAAGCAGTAGTTCTTATCAGCCAACGAGCAATTCACAATTTTTCAGCCCACCCCTGAAAATATCCAGAAAGATCCAGCCCACTATGAAAAAATGTTTTTCTTGAATTGGTTGCTAGTAATCTCATTCTTTTCAAAATGAAAAATGACTGTAATATGCACTTAAATTAGGAACTATGGCAAGTTTGTACACATTTTCCTTCAATGTAATATTTGTTTTTTGACTAAATGCAGAACAAAGGTGCAAAACTACTTTTCTCTCCAGTACGTTTTTTATTCTTTTGGCATTGAAAGATACCTAGGTAAAGATGATGAATATGTTCATTCACACATCCCACTGAAGTTCATTCCTTTTCTTACTTCTGTTGATGCATTTGAAAAAGTCTGGAGAAATTCTTTTGGTCTAATTTATATGCCCTTCCTATGCCTACATACTGCCAATTTAGATACGTCACCTATAATAACAATGAAAAATTGCTGTGTGCCTCATGCTCTGTTTTCTTCATCTGCTTTAGAAGTTCACTCCAGCTACCACAAGGGAGTTCAGTTGTGAGTAGTAACAAATCTAATTTAACCTCACTAACTCACAGTTTTTTCATCTTAAGAGCTATTCTGCACAGCCCAGAAAACTCATTAATGGAAAGACTCTCAAGTCTAGTTCATGTCTTTTATGGGAATGAACTAGATTACCAAACAGAACACATTTCTTAAAAAGATAGATAGCTTAAAGACATCCTCAACCACAATTATCAGTGCTATACAACTATTGACACAAGCAGTACCTTCATAATGCTTCTTCTTGTAGTATCCTGAAGAATCAAATGTGCTTAACAATACTGAGTGTCATGCAGAAAAACTTAAACCAAAGATAAGCAATAATGTTCAGTTTGGAGGTCACCTCAGGCACTCATATTACTCAAGAGGCAGCATCATATTCTTTCATTTATCATTCTGACAAGTAATACTAGCTAGACTGACATTCAGGAGACATGAGCAACTTAACATGTCATCATTTAAATTCTAAGTTAACTAAGAAAGCAGCAGCTCCTGCTTCCTTCCATCCTGAGTCAGAAACTGTGCTTCACTAATACAAACCTTAGGAAAATTCACAACAAAAGATGGATAGCTAGGTCTAGCCTGTAAGGTTAAAGTTATCTGTGTGTGTCAAAAATAACTACTGAATATCTGAAGCCCTTTAACTGTAGAATTCTTCAGGGGAAAAAGAGGGAAAAAAACGAAGAGTACAGCCAGATTTCGAGGTGGAGGAAAGGAGGTGATCATCACAAGAAACATTTTCTGGGGGTGACTATAAGAATCAAGAGGGAGGGAGGAAGGGAGGAAGGGA
>NW_008656349.1:17597-24382 GCF_000695815.1 Acanthisitta chloris | reverse complement strand
CAGAAAATTACTATGTATTTCTAATTAGATGCATTTTATGTCATCACACTTTATTATACACATTTATGATCTCTCCAGAAACAAATACATAGAAAACAAGTGTCCTTGATGAGGCTTAATTTTCATCAAATGTTTCTGAAAAGAATGAATTGTAATTCTCAATATTCATTATTTTTTAATGAGAATTCCTAAATAACTGTTCAGTTACTCTGATAGTAGAAAAAATGCTGCCCAAAGGAACTCCAGATTGGTTAGCCTGTCATGTCTGCTCTTTTTTCAATCTTCCAAACAAATAATACATAGACTATTTCAGCAGCCTGTGAAGGACTTTTATTTTCTATCCTTAATTCTCTCTTGTTCTCCTTCCTCCATTATGAGGAACACCATACATTTCCCTGCATGAAGGTGCAGGTGCAACTGCTGAGAGTGAAAAGTTACATTACCATGAGGCAAATAATCTTGCAAAAGAGTAACAACAAATGAGACAATCATAAAATAATAGAAGCATATACTTGATCACTGAAAGAGACTTCAGGATGTCTCTGAGTCCTACTTTCTTCTTGAAGCAAAACTGTCAGCAATGATCACCACTCAGGATCAGTTCCGACAGGGACAAGTCTAATCAAGACTAGAGGTTTTGTTAGAATTTTTAGCTGAATATTTATGGTCAAGACTTTCTTACAAAGACTTGAATACTTTTAACGACTTGAATCTCCACAGTCTTCTTGGGTGACATGTTCCAGCACTCCTGCACTCACTTGCCAGTGAAGAATTTGTTTCCTAATGTCCAGTTTAAACAACATAAACCACAACATTGCCCCTTTCTGTTTTGGTTGTCAACAACAAGAACAGGTTGACTTATCACCTTTGTTTCTTCAAGAAGTCTTGTTTAATGTTTAAAAATAATCTTAAAGAGTTTACATTAAAGATGAAGTCTTGTTTAATGTTTAAAAATAATATTAAAGAGTTTACATTAAAAACATTGAATGGATTGAAGGGATATTATTATTTCCTGTAAAAATTCTTGATGCCTTTTGACCTGCACAATTTCACTGGAAACCATTATTTATGGAAATGTAGTGCAAGCTGAAAGGAATGAGAAGTGATGAAGAGAAAAATGAAGCTGCATCCTGTTTCCAGGTTCCTGTGTGCTGTGTGGCCACCAGAGGAAAACCTGCACAGATAGTACCCATACAGTACTTTATTTCAAATTTTGGAGTCGTTATTGGAACTAGAGTTTTGGATTTACTTGTTCAGTCTCAATAGTTACACTCATGTCGAAATCTTTCAAGACACCATAAAGATGTGCACCAGCCTTGCTCAGTTACATTTCCATTTCCAGGGAAGCATAACTTCACACACAGACAAGGTGTAAGGAAACCATGGTGTGAGAATTGCCCACTGCTCAAGTTCTTGTAAATGTTTATAACACATCAGCTGCACCAGTGTCAAAACTTTTATAGGAAAACAGCTTTCCATTTTCATAGGAAAAATGCTAGCTTTTTAATTTTAGGGAACAGAGATCCTTTTACCCTTTACTTCTTCTCCCAGCTGCTCCTTGTAGTCTATAGGGGTGGGTGTCCCATACTTTCACTAAAGTCTCATTTTCCTTCCTTGCCCACTTGCCCATTAGAGAGAAGGACATCAAGTGTTGGTCTCATAGCACTGGCAATGTCACCACACACCACTTGCATACATGTCACAGCAACACTTTAATATGCATTTTGAGCTGACATTTTTTCTAATTCTTGCTTATTTCTATCATTCAAAGAGAGTATGATGAATTTCAACATTGTAATGGATGAGAGCAGCAAATCTACTTAGGTCAATCCACTGAACTGCAAACTAATATATAATATAATACACTGAATTTTAACTGTGGAAAACAATTCCATTCTCAGTAAAGCAAACAAAATGGTCTAATATGAGAAGACTCTTTCATCTTTAATTTACAAGACATATAGTAGGAGATTTTATTGTAAATATTGTTTTGACTAAAGCTTGCGAAGACTACTCAAACATTTTACAGTCTCTATTAGAAACAGGATATTAGGGGTACAAATTCATTATTTCATATTAAAATTTAAATACATGTTCTCTCTTATTCCAAATTGAATACAGATAAAATCTTCGTTATTTTGGGAGGGTTTTATTAAAGATTAATAAGGTCCTTGAATTCAGTCTTGAAATCCCATACATTAGTATGCAAACACAGGTAAAGGATTTTCATTGGCTTTTTTCCTCAAAGCTCTTGATGAATTAAGTGATCAATAAAACTCTAGAAATCTTTAGTAATAGTATAACTAGGTTAACACTTTAAATGAAAAAAACTAAAAATTAAAATGCAAGCCCTGCAACTCATTTCATACAAAATTTTTGCTAATTTTAACTGAGCTGTGCTTTTGCAACTAATTTTAAAGTGAGATTATTCAGGACACTATTAGTACCTTATGTGCATATAAAAATATAAGAAATATGATAACTAAGAACTGTTAGAGCTACTAAATTTTGCTCCAAAATTGAGGAATAGATCAGTAGTCATAAACCTCATTTTCATACATGTGTGCCCATAAATCCCTTGTAGACCATAAAACATTGGAACTTCATCCAGATTTCAAACTTCTAGCCTTGCAAACATGTCAGTGTGCCACAATAAGATGATTGTCTTCATCAGTGTTCACACCACCAGGTAACATCAGTAATCACTCTTTTTGCATTATTTAAATTTGGCTTTTTCTAGTATATCACAGAAAATTATGTTATTTTTATGAACAGGAGTCATAATACACTAGTCTCCTCCCAAGTCTGACTACATGATAATTGCAGGGTCTGATGGGCCAATATCAAAATAGGGAGCTTTAAAGACAAAGTGAGTCCTGGAAAAACTGAAGAATGATCTGGAATATTAAACTGATGAAAAAGGAAATGCAATACTAATATTCACTTGAAGAAAACCCTTTAAACTGTTCTTCATGTCTCTTAGTGAATACTGGATGGCTAAAGAAGGATTATACAGTATTTACTTGACTATTGCAAATTTTATGACTAAATAGTACTTTATTGTTTCAAAGCACACTGTATAAAAGGCAGCATACTAAAGCTAATTGATGCTATTGCAGTTAATATAAGTCCAAAGAAGGTCAAAAAAATTGGTGAAGGTCCTGGAACACAAGTCTTATAAGGAGTGTCAAAGGGAGCTGGGGTTGCAGAAGAGAAGGCTCAGAGGGCACCTTATCTCTCTATTCTACTACCCGAAAGGAGATTGTAGCCAGGTGGGGGTTGGCCTCTTCTCCCAGACAGCTAGTGACAGGATAAGAAGACATAGCCTCAAGCTGCACCAGGAGAGGTTCAGGTTGGACATTGGGAAGTATTTCTTCACGGAAAGGGTTATTAGACATTGGAATGGACTGCTCAGAGAGGTGGTGGAGTCGCCATCCCTGGAGGTGTTTAATGAAAGACTAGATGCTGGACTTCATGCCATGGTCTAGTTACATGGTATTGTTAGGTCATAGGTTGGAAAAGATTTCTGAGGTCATTGAGTCCAGCCTAACTGATTCTGTGATTCCGTAATTCTTGGTGACAGTTCTTATGGTGGAGTGGAGTGTGTGTGTTGGTTTACTCCTAACTGATTCTGTGATTCTGTAATTCTTGGTGATAGCTCTTACGGTGGAGTGGAGTGTGCGTGTTGGTTTACTACTTTACTATTTTTATGGAAGGTTGTTTTCAATTTTGTGTAAAGTATAAAGACAACAAATAATGTGTCTATGCAGAATTTCAGTAATGCAAATTCTTGGTTAGAGTTACTTCTGTTTCGGACTTCTGAAATCGAGATCACTTTTTCATTGCCTAAGCATTGATCTTTTACAAGTAAAGAGAAAAGCAATTACTCTAGGAATCCAAGAATTTTTGATCTCTCCATTAGCTTTTGCTACAGTGGCTGTATGCTGGTAACTGTAATAAATAGATTCTCAGGCTGATGCAATTTCTTACTCTACTGTAATTCTAATGACTTTGTGATTCTATTTCTGATTTTATAGCTGAGGCTACCTCATCAAATCAAAGATAATTGTTTGTAAAAAAGTAAGTAGAGATAATTTTCCACATAATTCTCGGCTTGGTTAAATAGAAAGTATTAAAGTATTAAATATACAAATATATTAGTCCTTCCCAAGTTCCTATTTCATAACCAAGATTTTAACTTTCATCCAAAGATTTCTAATTTAAAAAATAAACCCAACCCAAACCAAACCCAAACAAATCAAACAAAGAAATACTATTAAATATATATAAACATCTGCTGAACTTTGAATTTCAATCCTGGTACATTTTCTCAAAATACAGATGTGACATCATAGAATTCATGGCAATCAGAGAATGAAACATTTTTATTTTGATGGAAGAGTAATATTTTTGTCATGTTCATATTATAGCAATCTCCTTTGAATACTGTATGTCAAATTTGAGGTGTGAATTCTAGAAAAGTAGGAGTCCCACAGCAGCATATTGCACATTTCATTTTTTCTTTCCTCCTGAACTAGCTTTTTATCACTTTATCAAATGTTCTACCTTTTAATCTTCTTTGTCTTTACATTCTTTCTTTTTATTAAATTCCTTTGAAAGAGTTTATTGTGTATATTTAAAAATATATAAACAAAGGACACTGAGGGCTCAGCTTATAATGACAATTAATATGCTAAATGAAATAAAAGCCTGGCTGATTGCTTCAATAATATAGATCTACTAAAGTAATTCTGTCCAGGAAATCAGAAAAGTCACATGTGTTTCACAGCTGGAAAAACTGTATGTGTCACTGTGACTGAATGTGTCATCTAGATTTGCTGTAATTTGCTGTGTTTTTTTCACCAGAACTAACAAGAACAGACTGAAAAGTCACAAATAAACATAGAAAGCCAAGAGTATAAATTTTGCTCTAAGGCTGGAACTGGAGCTTGGGATCTTTTCTTCCTCACTCTTCAAAACAAAATTGCCTCATGATAAATCTAAGATAAACCAATAATGCAATGAGAGTATAATAGCTATTTTTGTGCCTTTGCAAATCTCTCCCTAAAAATGTAGGATATTTTATTTATATACAATTCCTTAAAATTGCAGTCTTTCAAAATAAATCAGATGGACAAAATACACCAATTCAATACTTGTCAGCTAGTAAGCAGGAACTGGGTTTATTTATTAAAGCATTAGAAGTGAAAATGTCTGTTAGATTTCCTTCTCATGACACTGATTTCTTGAATGAACAACAATTACCACTGGTTGGTTAAATATAGAGGGGAACTGACAGCTTAGGGGTGAGTAAACTCTTATTTCTTTCCATATTAATTCTCTTGACAGCAGAAATTTTGGTAGACCAGAATTTTGATGAACCAGAATTTTAGAATTTTAGTAGATACTGCTTTCTGTGAAGCCTTAGTAATCACACTGCATACAATAGAGGTTAACATAGTTTATGATTAGTATTACTACTTCTGCTTTCTCTCTCTCTTGATGATGGTGGAGAGATCAAAATTGAGAAATCTATAGAGGCAAGAAAGAAATCCTTTGATGTGGAAAATAATCCAGGAAGGATGTGGAAATGGGCACTGGAATGGAAAGAGACTGCTATAAAAGATCAAAAGAAATAGGTCCCAAAGAGAACTGGCTGAACAGTAATTGGATGTTTCCTTCAGAGGGGTCTGATTAATGGTAGCAGAAGTATAAATTTACCTTAGAGCTCTTTCCTTGTGAGCTTTATGTACATAAAAACACATTTCTATATATGCACAAAAGTATTGCAGAGAATTTCAACATATTTTGTGCCATCCTGTAGAACTACACACTTTAAAACAGGAAAAAAACCAACCTTTTGGATGTGTAACATACTATGTAGGTATCATGTATTGCTTCAAATGGTGATAACTATACTAAGAACTTACATTGTTTAACTACATATTGAGTTCATAGGGTTTTATATTACTGCATCATATATGTGGACTATGAAAAGACAGAGGGCTGTTAGTACAAACTCATAACAACTGCACAAGACCTAGAGAAATGGAAAATTATGACACAATAATAGGAAATGGAGTAGAACTCTACTGAGATCAATGCTTTTGCAGAAGTTCAGAAAGGGAAAGCTTGGATGCTCTAAACAGGATTTTGTAAGATATAATACAATTAGGCACTTTCTTAAGAATGGAAAATTTTCATTTATATTTCTAATTATATTTGCTCTGTGTTTTAAAATACAGATGAAAAATCAGCTTAGTGAACAGCAGAATAATTTTCAGGGCCTAAAGGATCTTTAAATAGATGCATGTTCCTTTCTCTCTACTTGGAATATGAAATGTTCTGTTTTAACAAACTGCATTACACTATAATCTGTATTGTCATAAATATTACAGCCCATGTCATGATGCTTTTGATAATTCTTTGAAAGAAAATGCCTAGGGATGTAGTTTGGTTTCTGTCGCATACATTACCTTAGTTGCATATTAAACAGTTCCCCAAAAGCAATCTGGATTTAACCAAAGTACTTCTACACTTGGTTCCATCATTTGCATGCAATTTGCAGTTATGAATAACAGCTTTTCTCACATCACTCACAAACAAGTGTAGTGATCCTTTAGAGTTTTCTTATTAGGTGCCTTTTTTAAGATTATCAAAGGTTTATGATCTTCTCCTTAATTGAGAAAAGGTGCCAACAACAAACAGATGAGGAAACAAGCCTTTCCTGTGTGGAAATCAGTGGGAAATTTGTCCATTCCCTGATGTTGACTTATGGATACCTT
>NW_008656349.1:0-17575 GCF_000695815.1 Acanthisitta chloris | reverse complement strand
CCTACTATTATTAAGATGCCCTAATATATAAGCAGAACCTTCATTGTTATAGTCTAAACACACTGCATCTGGTATTTTGCCATCAACATTAGAACATTTTTTTCACCTTTATTTTTGCACATGTGTATTTTAAGTGCTTTATTGGATATCTGCTTAATATTTTGTTTCATAACTAGTGTCAGTTTATACATACTTTCTTATAAAGTCTTTGAGCTTCTTGGTTCTGTTTATGCTTCTTCTGATCACTCTTAAGCTGATTCACAGTGGATCTGGTAGTACAATGGTCCATGCTTAATATAGGACTCCCAATTAAATGTAGACTTAGGGCACTGAAGAATTCTAATCTGTGAATTTAATGTGCACAGTGCCTTTTCCATGATCTATGTCATTAAGGAAATTATCAAATGAGAACTGGATTAATGAAAATTCTTCTTTCCAAGAAAAAAAACATCTTTATATTCCTTTAATTTTCATGGTGAACTATAACTATACTTTTAATGTGGCATTGTTGGGATTTTGTAACAATTCTGCTCTTATCGTGAAACAGTATCATAGACATGATGTTTCCATTTTAAAATGATATGAACATTGGGTTGAGTGTATTTTCCTTCTCTGTTTTTGAAAGGGTTTTATTTGTTTAGTTTTGATATATATTTTTTCCATGTTTTATTGATATTTTAGTACCTTGAACTTTTCTTTGAATTTTTCCCAATAAAATCTTTATGTTAGAGTATATTTGACTTTTTAAAACTTTCTTCTTTAGCCTTTTATGCCTTTCATCTTTCCTTTTGTACATTCGATATTTTTTATTAAGCATCAATTTTAATTATCCTTGAAGAAATTTACCAGCTGGAATTAAAATGTTATTCTGATATAATCATATAGTATTTGTAAGTGTTTCAAAAATTAGTAAGGGTCTACAGCAAAACAGTGCAAGAAAAAAATTCACAAACCTAGGTGAGAATCAGCATGATGAAAGAAGTTGAAGGGTTTTCTATAATCTTGGTCTAGCTTCTGGGGAAGTAGAAGTAGGATCTTCTGTCATTTGACAGGCCTCTTTAAAAGAGACCTTACATGGCAATGATAATTGAATATCCTCATTTATTTCAACTGAAGCAAGAGCAAGCATTTATCCTTGTGGCTAACCAAATACTGACCTCATCTTTCTTCCAAACAACCTATTTATTTCTTGCAGGAATTGAAAACGAAAAGAAAGAAATAATTACTTACCAGATATTGTTTGACAGAATCCAGTTAAATGGTGAAAAATGAAAGTACAGTCCACTGACTTACTTCAGCCCAAAGCCTTTAACTGAAAAGGGAGATTTTTTTTTTAAATAGGCTATTGAAATTAACTAGTTTCATGTACAGCCCAACTATCTGGTGGATACTTAATAAACCCCAAGTTTAATATCAGTATTATTGCCTGGAATTTATTTCATTCTTACTTTGTCATTGATGTTAAAAAAAAATACTGTGGAAATACATATCTGAGAAGCATAAAACTAAAAAATTCCAGTATTTCTTAATGGGCATACAGGTCTAGACTTTCTCAATGCCTATTGACAGACTCTAATATTGGTAATGGAATAGG
The DNA here is from genome assembly GCF_000695815.1 of Acanthisitta chloris. Lineage (NCBI taxonomy): Eukaryota > Metazoa > Chordata > Aves > Passeriformes > Acanthisittidae > Acanthisitta > Acanthisitta chloris. Next base: position 15,981 of record NW_008656349.1, on the reverse strand, counting down.
TCTTTAACTGTTTCCAAAATTCTTCTGCATTTCCCCTCCTTCCCCTTTTTAGTATTACAGTAGGAGAAATTAAAAACAAACAAATCAAAACCAAAACAAAAAGCCCAACCAAAAATAAAGATTAATATATCTCTCTGGCAAATAAAATGTTGATTTTCATTATATACTATAAACATCATTTCTGGCTCCACTATGATGGTAGCAATGAATTAGAGATAATCATAACTGATTGTGATCAAATGAGCAATCAAATATTTGTCTACTTGGTCCTCAGACATTCTGTCCCTTCCTGTTGGACTAAAAAGCTCAGTATTACTTATGATTGGGCTTTTACATATAAATAAAGGAAGAATAATGTCTTGGATATCAGATATAAGCATAAATATAAGAAAACACATAGCTAACTCCTTCAAATCTCTGAAATGCTTGCAAATATCCTACCCTTTGTTGTGAATCCCTAAGTTGTAACTCATTAAGGCTGAGCAATGTTAGACCCAGACATTGTTATTTATAAATGCATCTGCCCAGACAAGACAGATTAGAATAACTTTCCTTCCAAAAACCATATTCACCAGAATAAAATTATAAACAACTCATCCTACATTAATCAGGCAGCCCCTGCAGATGAGGCATAGTTCATACTGTTCACACTTCTATGAAAAACACTTGAATCATTACAGACTTGCCTTTGTCCCTGTGAAAGAACAGAAAGAAAAAAATCATCAGTTTCTAACAGAAATTTTTTGAGTCTACTTCAGGAATGAAGATCAGTAGCTTATCCTTTCTCAAAGTCAAATTTTATTCCAACTTTACTTCTGGTTATAATCTCATGTCTAAGAAAATTCATAGGTAATTATACTGAGATTTTTGCCAGCACTATGTGTTATTTAATAATATGGTAAGTTGTCTATCTAGACTAAACAGAGATTAAAAAGGAAAAGAAACACAGAGAAGAAAAAATATAATGACAGTGCAGTTGGACAATATTCCAGTATTTATATAATTTAAATCTTCAATTAATTTTAAGAGTTTTTTGCAATATTCCTTTTCACAAAAGTGTGAGTAAAAAACTGTATGTGAGAAAAGTTTATAGATGAAAAGGCTAGTACGTCTGTGAATATATATTTAGGATGGAAATTAAAGAAATATTATAATAGTTAAAATGGATTAAAAAGTCTAACTAATTTTAAAATTATAGTTGTGAAAATTATGGATAAATGACTAAACTTAATACATGAAAATGCTGCACCTGAAGTGTCTTCTTGATTCAGAAAATAACATGACAGAAGAAAACAATATACAAAGTGTGTTATGAGGGCTAGATTTGTAGATTCACACATTTGTGACAGAATTTATAGGTTCTGAATTTTCTTTGCATGAGATAATACAGATGTTTGGAGATAAAATATAAAGGAGTAATAAGAGCATCATTAATACAATCTGTCACTAAACTAGGTGGAAATATGTCCCTATCCCATCAGCAGGATAAGGCCTGTTGGTGCACATCTTATAATTTTCTGGGCACAACTTTGGACAGTGAAACCTCACTCTATATTTCCTTTTTTTTCACCTGTGTCCATTTTTCCCAGACACTTTACTTTCTGCCTTCCTCCATCTTTTCCATTAAATGGATAACTGTGATCATTATCTCCATATCCTCCTGGTCCTTCATCCTCTACACTGTGCAGCATGACTGAAGTCTCCCATCAATCACAGTTGTATGGAGCCTATGTCTTCATCCCTGCTCTATCTCTACACAATTTCTATTGCACTCTGATATGAGTTCAGTTACTCTGTTAGGAACTTAATCTAAAGGATCTCATATCCTAATAATTTGTTCCTAAATATTTTATGTGCTGCTTCATACCATGGGTTATACTAAAGTCTAAGTCAATTATATAGATGGCTTTGCTATTTTCAGGTCTCATTGTCATTTCCCTGTGAAAATTAAACAAATTAGTGATGCATGACTATCTTCTTATTAAACATATCTAACAGGTTAACAATTTCTGCCCATACTCCACCTGGACAAAGTCTTTGGACTTTTTGCAAACGTAATGAATAATAATAGAAATAATGAATAAAATGAATAATGAATAAAAATAAAATTCAGAACTCTTTCACCATCACCCTAGAATCTTTTTTTTTGTTTAATCTTACAGTAGGATAGGTTTATAAAGTTACCATACCCAGAAGTAACACCTCAGACACTGAAAGAAGTGTTTTAGCAATGGATTAGCTAATGTCTATGTCATCTGCCAAGGGATCTGAGTGCTTCAAACAGAAATTACTTTTATTTTTCTTGATTTTATCAGCTTTCCATTTTTGAATAATCAAAAGCTGTTAAATTATTCGTGGGGATTTTCCAGTTTTCTTCTATGATGAGTTATTTCTTTTATCAATTCTTCCTCCCTTTGAGACTACCCAACCCCAGAAAAAAAAAAAAAAAGGACCTGTTTGCTTGAGATCTCCTAATAAGAATCGTGGCACAGGAGTTATAAGAAGACAGCTTGGTTTTTCATAGCGTAAAAGTCACTATATAGAAGACCTGGAAAAGTTCTTTTTTTTCTTTTGTAATAAGGATTTAGTGATATGTGGTCTGTGTGTTGTGTAGCCCTGTAATATTATCACTGTGACAATTCTGACAGGCCAGAGTTGGTGCACTAAATTTGCAAGGTCTCAGGGTTCAGTCTTGTCAGGTTTGCTCTGCCTGAACTTTTCTAGATGTGTCTGCAGTTTTGATTTATTTGGTGTAGGTGTGATATTAATTTATTTACTTGAGCAGGTATCTAGAGCTAATTTGTTTAATTTTTGTTTATTTTCATAAAAATACCATTGTTTCCCAGCCATAATAAGCATTTTATCTCTGAGTGATCTTTGCAACTCTTAACACAATGTTGTAGTATACAGAAATACTGCCCTGGTATGTACAATAGAAAAGGCCTTGAGAAACTGAGACACAGAGTGCAGGGTAGAGGAATACAGACATAGATTGATAAAAAGTGAGGTATACATCTTACACAGAAAAGCTCACAGATAAAAGCAATTCATAAAATGTCAGTTAAAGAAACGCAGACGAAGGTGGGAAAAATTGGTTTTAATGGCAACAAAGCTAATGAAGAAATAATATCTAAAATATGCAAAAGACAGATGTAACATGGAGCTGCAGGCCAAAGAAGAAAAAGTAAAGGTGTAGTGTGTTTTACAGGAAACACATGAAAGTGAAGAAAGTGTGGAAGAAAACATGTACATCAAGATGATATATTATCTAATGAAGAACTCCAGAAACATCATGTTTTCCTCTCCAGCAGCTGAAACTTCTGCCTTTAAAACCCAGGAGAGTAATGGAAAGGTGAGGATAACCTAAAGAAAAGGAATAGCAACTATAAATATGTATAACTCTGTGATTACTACTATTGAGATCTTCTCTGCAGGGAAATATTCTAAGTATTGCTATTTGCCCTTTTTTTCTGTAATAATTAGAGCTAGACTAATAACAATTTTTCAGTTCGATTTTTAATGTTTAAATAATAATAGCCATGAATTCTTGCTTTATACATTAAACGTGTTTTCTGTTTGAGCATAAGCATAAACTGGGAACAGTTGGCTTTTTACAGAGGTAATCTTTGCAAACAAATTGGTTTCTCTAGTGAGAACTACATTCCACTAATAACAAACCACATTTGAATTTCTAAGTACCTTGCATATATCTTCCTGTCATGTGTTTCAAATAGAAATCTGATTTTCTCAATAATTACTTGGGGGAAAAAAAGAAAAAAAAAAAGGAAAAATATTATTACCATTATTATTTCCCAGACAGCTATTTCCCACTTGTGTTTTGGAGAAAACATCAACGATGCTGGCAGTGTTCTGGTTTAACATATCCCAGGGTATTATTGCATTTGAAACATCCCAACATATTTCAAAGATTCCCATTAACATTGCTATTAATTAATACTGTTGTCAATAACATAAAAAAAGAAAGTCCTTCCTTTAATGCTTATTATATATGTCTCAAAAATCATGTTTTAGTTAAAAGTACTTTGTAACATGCTGAAGACTAATCTGGTTGATAAAATTTCAGTTAAAATGGCACTGCAATTTTAGTAGGAGATTTGCTGACACTAGCTGTACTCAAAGCTTTTTAATGAACTAAATGTTTTGCTGCAGGACCTATGTCCTGCCTGCATGGCAGCTCAGGTAACTGGCCTGAAAAACAGAGTGACTGGAAGAACCTGGAGAGCTGTTCATGCTGTAGCCACAAGTGCATGTCAGATAATATTAGAAATTTGAATGATGTTTCCTAATAGCACAAAGTCAGGAGTTTATATTCTTCTTTTAAAGCCATTAGCCTTAAAAGCTTGATGGATTTTTTAGCTGTTAATCAATCCAGAATAAAGTATGTCATCTTTCCAGGGAAGACAGCAAGTCTGCAGATATTAGCTCAGGAAGAATGTTATCTAAGGCAACTGCTGTGTTGGGATATACAGCAACCAGAGAAGGTCATGCAACACTTTTTTTTTTTGATATTTCTGTGGGTTTAAAAACATACACAACTGATGACTGGTTGAGGTAGTGTTTGCATGACACCATTGAACAGAAGAAGAGGTCAAATGGGCTAAGTATTTCAGAAAATAGAAGACTAAAAGAAGTTCAAGTAAATGACCCTCACAGAAGATGAAGCAAAATTAAGAGGAATTCCATTTTTTTTTTTTGCTTCATTTTTTTCTTGGAGTATCAGAAATCTCTTGTAATACTAGCTAAAGATTAAGAAAAGTATCATTAAAAAGTATTTATATTCTCTAGTAATACCCTAAGAACACAGCAATAAGAAGTGTGTGTGGGTATACATGTATGTGTGCAAGTTTGCATCTGGGGGGTACAGTTCTTTTGCAAATTTACAAGGAGGAAATAGGATGATCTTTTGACAGATGAATCTTCAAAACCAAAATTTTGACTATTACATTGCAATATGTAAACATTGATACGAATATAAAATTGGAATTTCCAACATCCAGCTAAAAGAAAAAAGTGTTTCAAATAAAAAGTCTCTCTTTACCCCATACTCAACTTTTAGCTATACTTTTAAGCATATTATTATTTGTAATTTACTCTTAATGATATAATTATTTTGCTGTGTATAGAATCAGTGTTATTATAGATTCATTGGGACAACTGACCAAAATCTCTGGCTCCATGATTATACTTTATGAGGAAAAGCAAAGAAACAAAAAGGAAGAAACATAAAACTAGCGAAGTTAACAAAGCTAAAATTTGTGAAAACATATTTACTAATGAAGAGTAATTGCAAATTGAGTCATATTAATAAAAACAAACCAAAAATGAAACTTGAACACTAGAATTTGTTTTTCTAAGTATAAATTCATCCACAAATCTCTTTTTGCCCTTTCCAGTCAGCTACATATCCTCTAGCTCTTTTTCCTGAACTGTGCTCCTCTTTGTGAACCTTGTCTTTCACACAAAAACAAGTAAAATCAGTGTCTCATGTTCATGTGAGCTATTATAAATCATAGAATTAAATCTGCTCTTCCATTAGCCCAGTATATGACCAGTTGTCTTGGTTAATTATTTCCTAATGGGTTTCAGTTGGTTTTATATTAATTCTGAATGAAAGACTGCTATCATACAGACTAGAGTCAAATTTAGGATGTCTAGGTAGCCTTCCCCAATATAATAATGCAAGATAGTACAATGTAATTGTCAGTATCTGCTAACATTAACTTTTTAAATCTTCCTCATCTCTTTGGGGAGATATGAAAGGACAAGCATAATTGTAGGTTTTAAAATCATGTAAATACATCTGTTTACAGTAGTTCTGATTTTGAATATGTCTGTCATTCAAGCTGATACATCCGAACTGTTTTCTGAACCATAAGGCAATGTATCCTCTCCGTACTACCAGTTCTGTACCTGTATGACTGAGCCTCAAAAAAGAGATTTCTGCAAAGAGGTTTGGATCGTGAGTGAAAGCAAAAATGTCACTTTTTGCAGTAAAGCTACCTCATGTCTGTCTTCCTCAGAGCTGTCCTTTTGAGAAAGATGATGTGAACAAACCTCTAACAGCGAATTCAACTAAAATTCTAGGGTTAAGTTAAGATGTCTGCACCATTCTTTCTTTCAGACAATAACCTTTGTGAGAGATGGGTAAGAAGTATTTTAAAAATGAATGCATCTTAACAATATTATGAATGATTGTAGAAATTGGGTTGTTGGCATTTTGCCAAATGAATATTACAGGAAGGCTGAAGGCAAAGATGCATATCAGGATTAGAGGAGGAAGGGAATTGTCAAGAATGACGTAAAGCTCTATGATTTCTTCCTAGAGTGTTTCTTGACTGTTATGAATATTGAGACTGTACAATAAATCTCTTTCAGGTCAGTAAGCTGTAAAGTTATTATTTTCAGTTTTAAAGCATATTTTCATAGCCACCATTTCTATTAATTTTCTCTCATACTATTAGTCATTAAAGTGATGATGTTTCTCTGGCCCACAAAACGATACAGCCATGCTCTCTTGAGAAAGAAAATCCCATGTCTATTCCAAATGTGCCAGACATTGCAACACTCTATAACCAGGAAAAAAATTATTTTCTGGTTCAGTTCAGTGAAAAAAATTATGTAATATATCGTCTCATGAAGGCTGCTCAACAACAAAATATAGGCTTTATTAATTATTTTTCAAAATATAGGCATGAAAAAAAATTGTTAAGACCTACCTTAATCATTCTAGCCTTTATTCCTGATCCTAAAAAAACCCACATTTGTAAAATAGTATTATTCTCCCGTCCATACTTGTGTTGTTTCTAAAGACAATGGCATCTCACTACTTTTCTAATTTTATTTATATCCTGTTGTTTCTAAAGACAATGGCATCTCACCGCTTTTCTAATTTTATTTATATCCATAGTTTGCAAGGTTATGTTTATGCCTTTTACAAAAGAAATATTTCAGTTGATGAAATACATTAGAACGAGTAGAAAGTCAGGTGAGACAGGGTTTGTTTGTGTAACATCATTTATAAGCAGTTTGCTGCATAGGAAAGAATATGTGACATTCCTTAGAAAATAGACACTGTCTTTCTTTTCCTGCCCACACACATAGAAAGATCTTCAGGAAATATTGTGCCCAGTCAAGAGTTAGAAATGGGGACAGTGCTGTTCTCTGTTCAACAGAAGCTAAGATCAGCAATAGAAACATTGCTGAGAGTAGAATTCAACACATTTAAGATTCAAATTGTGTAAGGTTTTTTTTCCCTTGGATTGCATTGTGCTGCATTGGAATAAAATCCCTGAAGGAAGCAAGGAAATTTCTGATTTTTCAATGCAGGACATGGTACTGGAAGAGAACAACATAATAGAAAAACAAAAATCATCTCACTTGTCTGAATAAAATGAATTGCCATAATTCTTCCTTGTCACATTTCCATATTTATAATTTGAAGTACTTTTAATCTATACAATTTAGCTTTTGAATGCCTTAGAGAAGGGCCATATTTCACTTTATGTGCAAGAATTACCTTGTATCCTTCCATCCATTGATTTAAATTTTTTTCATGTAGTGTGCAGTAATGTGTTTCATGTGTTGAGATATAGGAATGCAACTTACTATTGTAGTTGGACTTCAAAAGTACATTCTGGCAAGAGGTGAACATTCACGTCAGGTGATGCCTCTGAATTCACACACTCAGAAAGTTCAGAATGTATTTATCAAAACTATCCTTGCAGTCTGAAGGGATAGAAACATTTCTTAAAGAAAGTCAGAGACAGTGAAATCTTTATCAATATCCTAATCTTGTCTTTCCTGGAGCACAGAGGATCACTGTCATTGCCCTAGTTACAGTAGAGGATTTTTTCCTTCACAGAGGTCGATGCTTTTCCTTTCTTCTTCTTAAAGAGAAGTGTGTATCTGCTAGCTGTAGAAATCACCCTGTAAAGGTAGAGTCTTCTTTTTTTGATTACCAAGCTGGTAGTTTGAAATAAAATTTCCTTTGCATGCTGAATAACTGTAGACTATTGGGTTAGTCTTTGGGGAACACACATACACTATTTGGCAAATGAGGCTATGGACAATATTGAAAATAGTAATCCATTACAGCTACCATGGAAAAGACAATAACTAGAGTAAAATCACATACATGTGCCATGACGTATGATGTTCCACCTCTGTTTCCATTTCTCAACAGAGTATTTGCAAAACATAGGAGGAAGTTCAAAGTAAAGTGTCAATCCTGGGAGGCTGAGAGCATCCTCAAAGAAAAGTGAAAGTACCAATCATCTCTAGAGGAAACACATTACCTTGGATCATGTCTTCAGCCTACAGTACTCTAAACTTTCTGAGGGAGGATTAATTCTCTATGACTATTGACATATAAACTGTTGCTGTAAACCAAGCTAAGGCAAGCCTCATTTCCAGTTCTTCCATGCATATTCAAAACTTCATCTTTTGAAACTGGAATTAATTAAAACTGGCAAAATGATCAGCAACTAAATAGCTGCAAAATCTCATTATTGAAAATGACCCATTTTTAATTTAATGAATGTAAAAATGGTTTGAGACTTAACTATAATTTTGCATGTACACTTGCATATTCAGAGCACCAGGGTTCAGGATCAGACTGAGTTCATATATGCAGTCCATCACTGCTGTAAGGCTACCATAAATATCAGTGCCAATAGAGCTCCACTCAACACTTATGTGCCTTCTTCCTCTAGACACCTCATTCTTTAGGCAGTGCTCCTCTTCTGCATTTTCTCTGTTACAGTATCTCTTATTTATTCAGGATCTATTAATTACTTCTACATAAATAATAATGACTGTTGCAACCGCCTTACTAGAGAATGCTGAAAAAAGCAGCTCTGGGTTCTCAAATGGAGGATGTCAAAATAGTAGGAGGTCAATGACTCCCTTCATTCTGGTAGACAACTTCTGCTCCCTTTGATGAAGTCTGTAAAAGGTGAAGAGCAAACAAGGAAAAGAGTAAAAATTAAGTAAATCCTGAAAAAGTTCTAATTGTCTTTTCATTTTCAAACTTGAAAACGATCTATGTCTTTTTAGGGATAAGCATCAAGAAATGTCTGTGGAAGCAAATGACTTTTGGATTAGGTGTGATGGGAATGTAGCCTGCAAGAGATACAAATTCTGCTCAGAAATAGTAATAGTGGCTTACTTTATACTATTTTATAGCAAACTGCAATAAAGTGAGGAGGAACTATGCTATTGTAGACTCATAATCTGTATTAACATGGAGATAGGGACTGCATGTGTTTCATGATATCTGCTCTTGACCTCTTTTAATTTTGGCACACAGTAACTGCTATGTGCCAGCTCCCTTTGAGAAAGAGAGAAAGGTTTTTCAGGAGCTTCATTCTAACCTAAGACAGATGCCAGAAAATCAAAGAAAGGGACCCAGCTATGTTAGACAATGAATAATCTTCAACTAGATAATCTCATTAAGCAGACTAGAGAAGCATACTTACAACTTCATTCAGAATATAAGAAATGTACAAGAAAGTCAAATGATGACAGCTATAGATTTTGCATTAGCCTAACTACACCAGTTAGGTTAAAAGATTTCAGCCTTTGTGGAAGTGTTAGTGTAAATGGAGAATATTTAGGAATACCCTCTTTTATTTTTAGCCATCATACCCTTTTCTAATTATGAGGTTTGAACTACTACATCACAGCACATTCTAACCTTACCCTAGATTCATGCAGAAAGATTGGAGAACTCCATTCTTAGGCTGTAAGCAGGTTAATGATTAGAATAACTTATGAATGTTTAAAAAAGCCCCATGAGGTTAGAGAACAACCTGAAACATCATCTTATTATCTTGTTCAGAAAGTTGCATAATCATTAGGATATGGGAGAAGGAAAGAACTGTTATTTGTCAGAAAAAGATAAAGGAAATTAAGGTCCCTCAAGGGTATTTGTGAAGTTGCTGATGTGAAAAAATATGTTCAGACTGGAAAATTAACAAGAAAGAGCCTACTTAGCAAAATAACCTCCCAATCTTTATCTAAAAATATACTCTAACTAAATTAGCACAGAACAACTTTCTTATTAATTATAAATTAAATTCTTACTTGGTCACTTAATTTAATATCCTGCTAAAATATTCTTGGTAAGCCCCTATTTGAAGCAGGGTTAGGAGTAGGAGGATAAAAGGAAACTCTCACTAGAAGTTGGGGACAAATCTTTCAAAATAACATGAACTTTAAAGCTAATTAAATTAGACTCTCCTTCAGAGATACACACCCAGAATATATTTGTTCATAGAGGACAAGGACTTCTCTTATGACTCAGACAAGCAGCTACTGCCTTTTCAAGTAGCATCTGGAATATTGTCTGGAATGGTTTACTTAGGTCATTCTGACTTGAGAAGAAAATGCTCTTTCAGTATTCCTATCTTCATAAGCAGCATGCTGAAACTCAACTTGTTTTCTCTCCTTCAATAACAACTAAAGGAAACAGCTGGAAGAGCTGCTTTGCAGTTTTCCATTTAAGTGCAATACACTGAAACAGAATTATTAAGCAACTTGTATGTGCTAGACTGAGACATTCCTGTGTACTCTCATCACTGATCAACTCAGTCTACCCTATATCAGAATAACTATAAGACAATTACTAACTTCTTCTCTCTTTGAAAATATTTTCCAGCTAATTAAACAAAAATCTGATGAAATTTTAAGAACATAAATATATAATCTTTGTGATTTTGTTTAATCTTATATAGTCACTTGTGTTAATGAAATTCACTTAAAAAAAAAAAGAAAAATATGTGTAAAGTGTGCTGACTTTAAGGTGTGAAGCAGTCAATATAATCAGAGTGAACAGGAAATGGTTCATCTCACCCTATGCAGACATTTAGAGGAATTGCTATTCTGTAGGTGTTACTAGCACCTACATGGAATCTGGACATTTGACAAGACAAGTGTGTCATCTTGTATTGGCAGCTAAAAGTAACTGAGTCCCACCCTTATATTGATTCATTTAAAACACACCATGAAGGTTCAGTAGGTGTATAACTGGAGTACTGATTCAGCTCTGCAATAGCTGGTAATCTTGGTATAACTGGGTCATTGTTTATAGGAACCTCTGCAGCTTGCTCTCGTGTGGTGTCCAGCTCACAAATGAAGATATTTGAATTTAAATACCTACCTGTGGACTTTGATTGTATGGCTAGAGGGCAAGGTATACTCACTATGATGGCTACCTCTAGATGGCAGACATAGACACAGAGACTGTCTTCTTTAGAATAAAATTAAATTGACATTTTCAGCCATGTTCTCCATATCCTACATCTAACTCGTTTTCAGTTGAGTTTGCAATGACATGAAAATTCATAATGTTCTAAGACCGAGTTAATATCATTAATACCATTACGCATAGTCATTTTGTAGGAATTTATAGGTCTTTCTCTTCTGACTAGAACTTTCTAGAATAGCAAGAAAGATACCTTCAGAATTTCTTCAGACCAAAATCTTATGAGTGCTTTGCTTGAGAACAGGATGCTGACATCTTTTACTTCATGCAAAAGAACTACAGCTTTCATTTCTTCTACATTTTATTATATGCACTCTACTCTTTCAGAAGCACAGACATCAGTCACCTATCTTTTCTACAAATGGGGAAAAACATAACAAAAGGGAAGGTTGTGCACTTCTACATAACTATTCCTTTGTTTACCTCCTAAGGCTCAAAGAGTATACAACATATGTCCTACAGCATAGTATCTGGGCCTAAGTTCTTAGGACAGAGTTATTCCCCAACAGCCTAACAGTTTAGAGGTCAACTGGCCTATCAAAGAATCCTCATGGATCCCCAGGTGAATCAACTTTTTTATCTACTGAAAACCAATTGGCCATTGGGGTTTTTTTTTATTGCTGAAGAATCAGAAAAAAAAAAAAAGAAATCTAGAATGAGATTTTTCTGAAGCAAGTTGTCTAGCTGATATATGATCTCAATTTATTTTTAAGAACTGATTTCAGCTGTGATATTCATGCTACATATAAAGTGGCAATTAAAAGAAATTTATGTTGCATCTCACAAGGTAGAACTTACCAAAGAACAAGAAAATTATGCTTCACTGCTTCCCTTGAGGATTAAAATTGCTTTAATGGTTTAAGTTGTTTATGGTGCAATCAAGACAGAATCTGAGCTAAATGAGCCTGGACAGAATTTTTGAAGCACAAAAAAAAACCCCTGTTCCTAGATTTATATTTAAAAGAAATTTATGTTGCATCTCACAAGGTAGAACTTACCAAAGAACAAGAAAATTATGCTTCACTGCTTCCCTTGAGGATTAAAATTGCTTTAATGGTTTAAGTTGTTTATGGTGCAATCAAGACAGAATCTGAGCTAAATGAGCCTGGACAGAATTTTTGAAGCACAAAAAAAAACCCCTGTTCCTAGATTTATATTGAAGAAATCTGAGCTAAATGAGCCTGGACAGAATTTCTGAAGCACAAAAAGAAAACCCTGTTCCTAGATTTATACTGAAGAAATTAAATACTAGGAAATTCTGGGACAAATTAAAAGTTATATGGGAAATAATCCATTGATTATGGTATATGCATACAACTGCACTTCTCTGTATACTAAGTGTCACAGTGCACAAGATGTACATTCAGGAAGTTAAAACATACAATCAAATCTTTATAGATACCTGCATAAACCAAAGTCTTTAGTTTTCCTCAGCCACTGAGAACTGCATTTTTGTTCCCTTTTCTTGTCTACCTTGCTTTAAAGAATGAAGATATTTGTGACAATTATGCAGATTTCACTGATTTCTTGTAGATAAAATTTAGAGATTTTTGGAATTCATCATCATAAATGGATTTTTGAGCTTTTCTTCTGGGATCATTGGTAAATGGTTCTGAATGACTGGGATTGAATATTTTGTGGATTTAAAAATAATTCTATTGAAAAAGGCAAGTTCAAAGTTAACAAAATTTAGTGCATCGGTATATAGATCTCTTATCCTTGAACAATGTACAAATAATAATGAGTCAAAACTTTTATATCTAGAGAAAAATTGAAACCAAACCAGAAAATATTATGGACTTTAATTAAGGTGTGAAAAAAAAGTTAGTGTAACAAAATGCTTGATTCAGAATCCATATTTATTGAATATCTACCAAAACCTTAAGCTGAATATCTCAGAGGAGCTTACCTGAATTTAATATCAATTGATTTTAAATTTATAGAACTGAAACTATCATTGCATGTATCAGAAATCAAGAAATATAATTGTTTAAGATTAAGCCCATTTTAGAATACAATATTAAAACATCAAATAATTATTAAAATAGTTTCAATATCTCTGATACTAACTCAACCTTTAAGAACATTTAAGATGCCAACAATACTCCAGAAATAAAGCTATTATGTAACTGAAAGGAATTCTTAGCACTAAATCTACTTATGATTAATGTAAGAGTGCAGAAGAGAAAGTTTTTTAAATAATTTTCTCTGGAAAAAATACTACCCAGTATCTCCTATGGTGTGGCTTGGGATTTTTCTGCTTTGTTTCATTGTGATTTAATTTGTCAGTGGCGTTTTCTTTGCCCCCCAAAAATACACCTAAAGGTTGGCCATTTATTTTTCTACCTGTTGTGTACCTAGTATAATTTCAGCACAGTATATTCATTTTATCTGGTTCTGAATTGCACTGTCATGTTTCAGCCATTCAAGATTGGAAATAATTGGGGAGTGGGCCAAAGAAATTCTTTTGTTACAATGAACTGTCTTAGTAAATGACTGAGAAATATCACTTTCATTTATAATGGAATAAGTCAAAGGGAAGAGCAAAGCAGAGTCATTCAGGAGAATATATACAGACCTGGTGTAAAGGGAAAATCAAAACCCACTATATGGCACAGTGCCATATACTGCTATCTGTGCTGGTGGTTGTGGTTCCTTTCTGATGCAGCATGTTCACTGATAATTGCACCTCAAAGGATAAATAGTTGAAAATATTTCACATAAGGACAAGCTCACAAGCAAATTCTCCAGTGATAATGAAAAATATCTCTTGATTTCCCACAGGCAACAGTCTTGCTTTTCAGAGTATTTTGAAAGAAAAGATACAGAGAAGAATAAGGGCTGCAAGTGTCTGTGCTATAGGAAATAATAGGAAATATATAGGAAATAATACACTATTTGTATAAATTGCACTGAGAAAAACTGCATATTTATTTCCTAGTTTATAACACAGAATGCTTTCAAGAACATAATTAAATTCATTGGATCATAGAATCATAGAATTTAGGGACTGGAATGGATCTTACAGATCCTCTAGTCCCAACCCCTGCCCTGGGCAGGGACAACCTCCTCACTAGATCAGGATGCTCAAGGCTCATCCAGCCTGGCCTTGAACACTGCCAGGGCTGGGGCAGCCACCACTTCCCTGGGCAAGCTATTCCTGTGTCTCACTACCCTTACAGTAAAAAACTCTTTTCTCACATCCAACCTAGACTTTCCCTCCTTCAGTTTGAACCCATTACCCCTCGTCCTATCATTGCAGTTCCTAAGAAATAGTCTCTCTCTGGATCCCATGTAGCCCCTTCAAATATTGAAAAGTTGCTATGGGTTCTCCATGCAATTTTGTCTTCTCCAGGCTGAACAGCCCCAACTCCCTCAGCCTGTCTTCACAGAGGAGATGCTCCAATTCTCTTAGCAACTTTGTGGCCTCCTCTGGACTTGCTCCAGCAGTTCTATGTCCTTCTACTGTTGAGGACACCATAACTGCATGTAGTATTCCAGGTGGGATCACACAAGAGCAGAGTAGAGGGGAAGAATCACCTCTTTTGACCTGCTGGCCACACTCCTTTTGATGTAGCCCAGGATTCAATTGGCTTTCTGGGCTGCTAGCACACATTGCTGACTCACTGTGAGTTTCTCATCCACTGCCACTTCCAAGTCTTTCTCCTCATTGCTGGTTTCAATTACTTAATTGTAGTCAATTCCCAAGTCATTACAAATTTCTGGAAAGAACATATAGTCTTAAAAGGTCCCCCAAAACTCACCAAAAAAATCTATGTATCTTTCTGTTTATATACAGACACACACATGCCCTCATTTTAAAGGCAAGAGAAAGTAGTCAAGGTGGAACATAGTCTCATTGTTTGACTATAAATCCCTGTATTGTGTGCTTGTTTCATATTTTCCAAACTGTAAACCATTCTGCAATTTTCCTTAGAGAAGTTCTGCAGATGAAAGTCTTCCATGAATAATGGATCTGATGGAGAGCCTTTCCATTAATATTGGAAGTAGAACTACAGTTGGTTTGCATTCACCAGCTCTGTTCACTTGCAATGGCAAAGTAAAATAGTCCTTTCCTTCCCACGAATAACGATAACAAGTGAGCCTGAGAGCTCAGCCAGCTCAGCCAGTGAACTTCCTCATGTATATGAAATGCTCTTTTATTTCCATAAATCAATGCAATTTTTTTTTATAGCTTAAATATAGATCAGCATCAGATATAGTGAAACCACTTGCACCACAACAGAGTCTGGAAACTTTGAAGTATCCTCTCTAATCTTAGGAAAGCTACTGGATGTTTGGTGTAGGCCATCTGACAAGGAATCACATTATTTTTATGTAGAATTTCCTGATTACAAATCAGATTGTAATCAAACATTTTCATCATTTAGAGGATTCACTATTTTTCTTCTAAGAACACAATAAATAAAAAACCCCCCCCACTGCTCTGTTTAAGCCCTTTCCAATTAGAACCATACAATCACCTGGAGCTCAGCATCTCAATCTGTCTTACTAGCAGCTCTTTATTAAATTGTTGTATAAAGCAATCTCCCTTTAAACTCCCTTCTCAAAGCAGAGCAAACCAAGTTATCTGTCTGTCTCCTTCATCACATACATCAAGAGTCTCAACCTGAAAGTATCTTGGTGGTCCTCCATTGGACTTACTCCAGTGTCAACATCTCTTTTATATAGGGAGA
>NW_008656348.1:6803-7008 GCF_000695815.1 Acanthisitta chloris | reverse complement strand
ATGCTTTTTGGCTGGGACATGTTTTCTGTAGGATGCTTCTAAGCTGGGGCAGGGTTTTCATGGGGTTTTGCCTGCCCCCAGGAGGACTGGGGTGCTGCTTACTGTGGGCACAGCACAGCGTCCGCGCTGCCCCACTAGAATGTGGGGCCCCAGATGGCTCTGTGCTAGAGCATCCACCTGACATAGGGACTGCAGCCCCATGGAT
>NW_008656348.1:0-6776 GCF_000695815.1 Acanthisitta chloris | reverse complement strand
GGCCCCAGGTGGTGTTGCCCCCGGCACTGTGCTCTCTGATCGCAGTCAGAGAAGGGCATTTCATGCTTTCATTAATTACATGCTGCTTTCAAGTACCCCTCCTTATTTAGCCTGTGTCCCTGCTCAGTATCCCAGATGGAAGGCAGTCCTTCCTGGATAACTTGCCAAAAGCATGCACGTCCTCAGCAGCCCAGCATGAAGCTGACAAACACGGGTGTCAATGACTGCTTCTATTTTTGGCTGTGTTACTATGCTCTGAGAGCTTTCCCTTGTGTGTTTTCTTGGTCTCCAGCTTGCAGGTTGTGGCAGGGTACCAGCCCCTGGGGTTGTGAAAGTACCCATCAAGCCAGCAGTCGAGGAAATTTCTGCCCCCTCCTCAGGAGCTTTCCCAGCCTGTGGGAAAGGGTCTGAGGGGAACAGTTGCCCAAGCTAGTTCTAATGAAAGCCCACATTTGCCCTTCATCAGTGCAGCAGAGTAAGTCTCTGAGATAAAGTAGTGCTCCCTGGCATTGCCATCTACCTCACTGAGCCATTTCCAGTGGGTCTACCACCCTACAAACACCCACTCTCTCGTGCATTTTTTGCTGAAATCTTCATTCCCAGAGCCATGTGAGTCCAGGAACATCTTCTTGTTTCTCAGTGGAGAAGACCTTGAAAAACCTTTTGCTGAGGCTCAGGCATAGGGACATCTATAGGAAATCCAGTGGTCCCTGTTTCTTCTCGTTGTTGCTTGATTTAGTTTCTGATCTCAGGAATTTAAAGCTGATCGCACTTTTTCTGCAAAGCCTGATGTGTAGTTTTGGCCTATGGAGGGTTGATGCAGTAGCAGAGTGATGACTGTGCTGATTGAACAGCCTCCTCTCTGCCCTGACTGCTTCCCCAGGGCTGAAAAAAGCTGTCTTAAAAATGGAGACGTCCTAGAGGTAAACGTGGGGATTAAAAGGTGCTGCCAGACCTGCAGTGAGCGAAGGACACGTTACTGCATAATGAACAGCGTGGCCAGGGAAAATGTTCTTGGATAAGTAGAGCACACAATGACAACAGAAAACAGATGAGCAGCACAATAAAGACAGATGTGGCCCTGGAATTTGGGAGATGCTAAGCACATGCAGCAAGGCTCAGTGATGCCAGCAAATTTCAGGTGTTAAACAGTCCCAAGAACTGCTGGATTTACACCCTGTCCTGGGTGTAAATTTGGCAACTGCTTCTCTGTGGGTAGCAATAACATTCTCCACAGCCCAGCACCACAGTGGTGCCCTGCCCTGGTCATGTTCACTTAGCCTGCGAGATGGAGGTGCAGCAGCTGCATTGCTTGCCTGCCAAGACACCGCGATGGGTTACCCTTTGAGGTCTGCAGTCTGTCCCATCTGTGGTGGGTGGGTTTTGGAGGACAAGGCATGGATATGCTGTGCAGAAATCTCTCCATCCTTGTCTCCTGCAAGGAATGATGCCAGACCTTTGCTGCAGAGTTTGAGGTGCTGACAGCACCTGAGGCAGCTGCAGTTTGAGGGGCTCAGGGATGCTGGACTTGACCCTGGGCAGGAGGGAGAGGTGAGAGGGGTGCTTATTCCAGGCTATGCTGTTTAAAGGACCTGTTCTCCTGGTGATGTTATTGACAAAATTGGTGCCCTTATTGACAAAAACCAATTTGTCCTGTGCAATGCAAAAGCAACAGGCAGGGGTGTCTTGTGGTGCTGGGGGTGTGCAGGGATGGCCAGAAAGTCAGGTTGTTCCCCAACAGCCCAAAACAATGCCAGAGGGCAGGAGGGCATGCCAGGGGTGCTGATCCCAGGGTTCTTGTTAAGGATCTGTCATGGAGGTAACACCCACCACTTGCAGCTAACTGGACACTTGTCCCTGCCCATGCAACCTTGGTCCCTGGGGGCTATGGGGTGCCAGGAGAGTATCCCCCAGGCAGCACCTATCACCAGGGGGTGTTTATGGGCTACTGGAGAACAGACTCTAGGGACCTGCAGACATCTCTAGGACAGGGGCAGTCTCAGTCCAGGGTGATGAGTGGTCATGGCAAAGCCACAAGCACAGATACTGAGGAAGCATCCATTTGACACTGGGAGTGGGACACAGGGTGCAAAGGGAGGATGAATAGAGCAGCTGTCAGCACCCTCAGTCCTCCAGCCTCATGGAGATGTGCCCTGTGTGACACAAGGGGATAGCTGGTACCTCAGCGGTACCTTTGAACCTGGCCAACCAGTACTTCTTGGAGCAGTAGGCATCAGGGTTGATGGTGTAGTATTCCTGCATTGCCGCCTAAATCGGCTGCTTGGGCTGACTTGGCCCGATGGATTTTGCAGTGGAGGCATCATTAATCCCTACAGACAGCAGAGACACCCATGTCATGTGGCAGCATCTGCCTTCACGGCTGTCAGGGCACACAGTGAAGCCGATTACCACGCAGGATCTAATGCTGTAAACACAGCTGGAGATGTGAGCACCAAGCCTCCCTTCACAGTGGGTGAGCATGGGGGTCATAGCACTGTGATCCTCTCCCCTTCTTACCAAAAAACAAGGGATGAAGGAAGTCTGGGCATCACTGGCTCCTCCTCCCCTGTTCCCTCCCCTGGTGGAGTGAGTATTCTGGGATTGCCAGGAATGGGGCCAGCAGAGGGTGGGAAGGGAGTTATGGGACTGAACCAATGTCCTACAGCTGGCAAGGCCCCACAGGGCTAGGTCTCAGGGCAGAGGGGTGCTCTGGTTGGTAGCATGCACTATTTCTGTCCCTGCACAGCGGTGACATCCCTGTCCGTGCCCTCTGGTTGCTCCCTCATTATAATGCACACACTAATGAGGCTGTGGGAGATGAGCCAGTTTGCAGCAAGCTTTGCCTCAGTGCATGCGACCTTCTTAGCCACAGACACCCTCCAGAGTGAGGCCTCCTCCCAGGGATCTCTCTTCTGCCAGGACCAGGCCTGGTAGAGGTTTTTCACTGCTCAGATCTCTCCCCAGTCCTTTGCACAGTTCCCCTGGCATGGAAGGCCCCCCTGTCAGAACTGGTTGGAGAGGCTCTCAGACACACCCTATCTGCACTCCCTCGTTCTTCACCATGTCACATAGCAGCCCTAGTCTGAGCCTGTCACTGCCTCAGTTTCCCCTTCCTCAGCAGATCCTGACCCCTGCATGCTCTGAAGCCTACTGATGGACAGAGCCGATGTGTGAGAGCTTGTGCTAGTGACTGCCAGCCCCGAGAGCCCAAAGCCACTGCAGGATGCAGCTCCAGAGGACAAGAAGCCAGTGAGCACAGGCCATGGGGTGTCAAACACTTTCCTAATCAGGGAGCATGACCCACCCCCTTCCCCATTATGGACATGCAGCAGGCACTCTGTGAGTCCTTGTGCCACACCTCTTCATCTGCAGCTGGGTAGGGGTAGAAACCCCAAAGTTTCCTCCTCCTACAGCATTTGCCTGCGTTACAAACTTGTTCAGAGCCGCTGGGGAGCCTGCTCTTGGATGGTTTTTCTGACAGAGCATGGCAGGCAACAGGAGTTGATTTAAGTGCTGATGAGGGGCTTCTATTTTTATCACAGAATTAATCGAGTTGGAAAACACCTCTGAGATCATCAAGTCCAACTTATGACTGAACACCACCATGTCAACTAGACCATGGCACTAAGTGCCACATCCAGATTTTCCTTAAACACCTCCAGGGACAATGACTCCACATGTGCTCCCTGGGCAGCACATTTCAATGTCTAATCACCCCTTCTGTGAAGAAATTCCTCTTAATGTCTCCCCTAGTGCAGCTTGAGACTGTGTCCTCTCATCCTATCACTAGCTGCCTGGAAGAAGACACTGACGGCCCCTCTGGCTAAAATCTCCTTTCAGGTAGTTGTAGAGAGGGATAGTCACTCCTGAATGAGTCACTCCTGAATGAGCCTCCTCCAGGCTAAATAAGCTCGGCTCCCTCAGTCTTTCTCTGTAGAACTTGTGTCCCAGACCCTTCACCAGCTTTGTTGTCCTTTTCTGGACACAGTCCAGCACCTCAGTGTCTTTCTTGAAGCGAGAAGCCCAGAATTGGACAGAGTACCTCAGGTGTGGCCTTACCAAGTGCCAAGTACAGAGGGATAATCACTTGTCTAGTCCTCCTGGCCACACTGTTTCTGATACAGGCCACGATGCCTTTGGCTTTCTTGGCCACCTGGGCACTCTGCTGGCTCATGTTCAGCTGCTGTCAACTAGCACTGCCAGGTCCTTCTCTGCTGATCTGCTTTCCAACCACTCTGCCTCCAGGCTGCAGCACTGCATGGGGTTATTGTGGCCAAAGTATAGGGCCCAGCACTTAGTCTTTTCGAACTTCATACTGGTGGTCTGAGTCCATCAATCGAGCCTGTCTGGATCCCTCTGCAGAGCCTTCCTACCCTCCAGCAGACTGACACTCCTACCCAACTTGGTGTTTGCAAATTCATTAATGGTAGACTCGATCCCCTCATCCAGGTCACCAATAAAGACATTGAACAGGACTGGGCTCAATACTGATCACTCAGGGGCACCACTAGTGACCTGACACCAACTGGATGCAGCACCATTCAGCACCATTCTCTGAGCCTGGCCATCCAGCAAAGAGTGCATCTGTTCAAGCTGTGAGCTGACAGCTTCTCCAGGAGTATGCTGTGGGAGATGATGTCAAAGGCTTTGAAGTCCAGATATACTATATCCACAGTCTTTCCTTTATCCACTAGTTGGGTCACCTGGTCATAAAAGGTTGGTCAGGTAGGACCTGCTTGTCCTAAACCCATGGTGGCTGGGTCTGATCCCTTGGTTGTCCTGCAAGTGCTGTGTGACTGCACTTTAGACAATCTGGTCTATAACCTTGTTGGGTACCAAGGCCAGGCTGACAGGCCTGTAGTTCTCTGGATCCTCTTTTCTACATTTCATGTGGACTGGCATCACATTGGCCAACCTCCAGTCAGCTGGGACCTCACTGGTGAGCCAGGACTGATGAGAAATGATGGAGTGGCTTAACAAGCTCATCACCCTAGAATGACTCCCATCCAGTCCTATAGACTTATGAGCAACTTTTTCTCCACCGGCTTGTCTTTTCGTACATAAGGATGGCCTGCTTCTGTGCCTTCAAGATTTTTTCCTTAAAGTACGTCCAGTCCTCCTGGGCTCCTTTGGCTTGGAGAGCCTCTGGAGAAGCAGCCCTTAAAATACTGTTCTGAATAGGCGAAATTCCACTCCCCAGAAGTATAGGCTTTGTTGATGCCTCTCCTTACTTCACCAAGCATTGCAAACCCTATCATTCTTTTGGTGGTCACTATGCCCAAGACAGTCTCTGACTACCACATCTCCCAACAAGTCCTTCTCTCTTTGTCAACAGCAGGTCTAAGCATTGCCTTGGTAGGCTCACTTACCAGCTGTGACAGGAAGTTAAGTTCCATACACTCCAGGAACCTCCTAGACTGCTCTCTCTCCTCTGTGTTAAATTTCCAGCAGATATCTGGCAGGTTAGGGACCCTCCACAAGAACAAGGGCTGGTGATCACGAAACATCAGCCAGCGCTTATAGAATAGTTCATCCACCTCTTTATCCTGTTTGGGTGGTCCATAACAGACTCCCACTAGGATATTTGCCTTGCTAGCCTTCCTCTTGATTCACACCCATAGGCAGTCAACCTTATCATCACTACCCTGGAGCTCTTTGTAGACAAAACACTCTCTAATGTACAGAGCCACCCCACCAGCTCTTCTTCCTTACCTGTCCCTTCTGAAGAGTTTGTAGCCATCCATTGCAGCACTGCAGTCATGCAAGTTAACTCACATTTCTGTGATGGCAACTATGTCATAGCTGTCCTGCTGCACAATGGCCTCCAGCTCCTCCTGTTTCTACCCATACTGGGCTACCAGTTTTGCCCCTGACTCTGGTGTGCTACCCCTGGGCACATCTCTAGTGAGCATGGTCTCCTCCCTGTCCCCCTTCAAACCTACCTCAAAGCCCTCTCGATCAGCCCTGTCAACTAACGAGCTGGAATCCTTTTGCCCCTATCATACAGGTGAACCCCATCTGTCTCCAGCAGGTCTGGTGCTGTATAAGCTGCCCCAAGCTCAAAAGAGCCAAAATTCCACCAATGGCACCAGTCTTTAGGCCACCTGTTGATTATGTGGGTTTTCCTGTTTCTTTCAGCATTCCACCCTATTACCAAAGGAATTGATGAGATCAATGCCTGTACTCCTGTCCCTTCAACAGGATGTCCCAGCGCCTTGAAGTCCTTTTTGATTGCCCTGGTACTTCTCTCCAACCTCACTGTGGCTGATCTGGACAATCAGTAAGTAGTGAGTAGTAATCAGTGGGTTGAATTAGTTCCAGGAGTCTTCTGGTAATATCC
Source organism: Acanthisitta chloris (assembly GCF_000695815.1). Classification (NCBI taxonomy): domain Eukaryota; kingdom Metazoa; phylum Chordata; class Aves; order Passeriformes; family Acanthisittidae; genus Acanthisitta; species Acanthisitta chloris. The sequence continues at coordinate 436 of NW_008656348.1, read as the reverse complement.
CTTTCCTGGGCCCCAGAAAGGCAGCAGACTTCCCCGTGGGATAGGTCTGGTCAGGATATAGGACCCTTAGTTCCCCTCAGAAGTAAGTCACCCGCTACCACTACTCCTCTTTTTATCTTAGTACCTGTAGTCATGATGTGTTTGGTTGACTTCACTGATCTGTGAGATCCCCCAGACAGACCTTCTTCTGCACTGTCAGCTGCCTGACCCTTGAGTTCCAGGGCACCTGGGAAGGCAAGGGAGGCTGGGAGGGGATTCCTCTACCTCCTCGAGCAGGGACCTGTTTCCATCCTCCCCACCTTTTAGGTCTCCTCCTTCTACCTGATGGCAAGAGGGTCAGGGCTCCTCCAACTCTTGCTAAACTTCTGCCTGCTGCATTTCTCCCAGGGATGGAGGGGTGTGATTCCACCAGTTTGTTATCCTTTTGCATTCCTTG
>NW_008656347.1:0-29481 GCF_000695815.1 Acanthisitta chloris | reverse complement strand
CTGGCTGAGGTTAAACCACGACATATGAAAAGCCCAGTAAGTGCTTTATTGGTAGAAGATGAGTAAAAATTTGAATCTTTACAGAATCCAAATTTTCCCCCACCTCAAATACGGTTTCAACTGGTGTTGATACAGTGCCCACTAAATCCTATTTCATACAATAGCCAGAGTGCTGACATTCATACTTGGTAAGTGGAAACTTGATTGGCCTGGTCAAAACTGGGGGGTGAGTGGTGGATGTGTCTCTTTTTTCTTACAAGCACTACCAGATAAAGCTGTTGGAAATAGCAGGATGCCCTTTCAAAGAAACCTAACTTGTCTCTGCTATTTTATTCATGTGATACATCATTGAATACATCAGAGAAACTGGTTCCGAGTGAGAAACCTTGTTGGAAACAAGTTTTCTGTGGCCTTTGGCTTTGTGCTGAGTGAGCTGGGCGAGCTCAGAAAAGAAAGAACTGGAAGGGACTGTCAGCAGCTGGCCAGAGGCTGAGCTGGGGTCTGGCCTATGTGGAAATCAGGTGGGCATGACCTCTGATGTTCTTTACGGTCTGACTCTCCATCTCTTCCACACTCTCTTTTCTTTCTCTCTCTTTCTGTCTTTCTATCCCTCTCGTTCTCTTTTTTGCTCTTGCTCTTTTTCTCCCCCTTCCTATCTCCCTTTATCTTTTCCTAATTGTCTCTTTTTTCTCTCCCTTTATCCTTTTCTCTTATCTTTCTCCTTATATCTTTTTCTCCTCTTTATTTTTACCTCTTTTCTCCTCTCTCCTCCTTTTCTCTCTCTTCTTCTACCCTTCTCTCTTTCTCTCTCCCTTTTTTGTTTTCTATCTCTCTTCTCTTTTCCTCCCTCTTTTTCTCTATTTTCTGTCTTTTTCTGTCTTCCTTTCTCTATCTCTTCTTCTCTCCCTTCTTCCCCCTCTCCCTCCCTGTTTTTCTCCCTCCTTCTCTCACCATCAATTAGCAGTTCCCATAATTAATTCCCATTTGTACTTCTTTGTCAGCAAAATAGCTATTACTTCCAATAACACAACCCAAGCAATTAATTGGATATATCCTATTTCATTCAAGATGATTTACAAATTTCCCAAGCTAGTTAAACCACATCTTTTCAAGTCCCTACCTCCGAAGACGGAGCCTTTCCAGCTGCGACCAGTGAAGAGGAGCATGGGATCAAAAGTGATCTTTTGTGCTGAAGGAGGCACTCCCACAATCACACTGACTCCGTAGTTATAGTTGCAACAGGCCAAGGCTGCAGTCTGCATTTGAAACAGAGGGACACCCAGAGTCATGCAGGATTTGCCATTGGGGCATAAAATTTGAACTCCATCTCCTCCTCTCAGGGGTCTGCTTGCAATTTATTTTTTGTAACTGAAACCACATAAAATTTTTTCTGTTGTGTCTAACAGCATTGTATCTGCTGGCATTGGTTAGATACATCCTAGCTTTGTTTTGCTTTCCTATTTTGTCTTAGTCATTAGTGACATGCCACTGTTGGAAAGCAGATAATGGGCTATGTGAAATGTACCACCCTGGTTAGGCCAGGGCACTACAATGAAGTTCCCATTCCTAAGTTTCTGAGTGTCCTTCTGACCCTGCATCTCAGTGACAGCTAGCTAGACTTAACAGGTTTGAAGTTAGCTTGATACTCTGCCAGTGGCTCTCAGCTCCTCATGCTCAGTGCTTAGTGGGTTAGTGAAGAGTGCTAACAACCTAATGCCTCATTTGACCACATCTTTCAGTTGCCTACCATGGTATCGACACGGCCAATGACCTCGAAGGAGTAGTCCACACCCTGGCCAGTCATTTCAACCATGACTTCATGAATGGGCTTCTTGAAATCCTTAGGGTTGATGCAGTCGGTGGCTCCCAGCTCCTTGGCCTTGGCAAACTTGTCACTATTGATATCCACAGCAATGATGCGGGAAGCTCCAGCTGCCTTGCAGCCTATGATGGCAGAGAGACCAACTCCTCCAAGGCCAAAGACAGCACAGGTAGAGCCTGGTTCCACCTATAATAACCATGTAAACATGGCATACTGTTACAGTCTAGGGAAAGTACAATGCATTTCCTAATTATCGACATGATTTCACTTAAGACGCTTCTTGTAATTTACCTGCTGAGAAGGAATTTGCACATGCATACCCATGGGTGCAGCAGCCAGTTATACTGTTATAATCCTACCTGTGACTAAGAGAAATAGTCCCTAAAATACATTTCTGAGACCAGGTTTTCATTATATGTCTCACCTTCAGATTTAGACACACCTTTTTTTATGATGCTTTATGTTCCAGTGGTGTTTAAGATCTGTAGTGCCAGCTCACTGAAATCAGTGCCAGCCACATTCATGTATTGCTACAAAATATGAGTGTTGCATATATAGGCTTCTACGTATTCCTAGACTTCGATTACAATAAACCAAACAGGCCCTATTGCAACATTTTTCTAGAGGTGATAGATAAAGCTATGAGGGAAAACTTTGGTTTGGTATTGAGTATTTTTATTGGATTTTGAATTGAAGGCTTGAGTACTTCAGAGACAGGGAAACTGAAGTAGGCAGAGAACTAGTATCTTCTTTCCACCCTGAACTAAACAGAGTCTATAGCTCCTGGCTGCCATGCTGACCACCTGCTTGCAGGCCACACAATCCTGAACAGACCCCATGAGATACCAGAAACACCCACCACAAGACTTACCTTGGCAGTCTGCAGAACAGCCCCATAACCAGTTGAAAATCCACAGCCAATTAGACAAACTTTTTCCAGAGGAGCAGCAGAATCAATTTTGGCTACAGCAGACTCAGGCAGTACTGTGTATTCAGAGAAGGTACTTGTACCAAGAAAATGGTGAATTGCTTTTCCTTTACAGGTGAATCTAGATGTGCCATCAGGCATTAATCCAGCACTTGAAGCAAGGCTGTTTGAAAGACAACCATAAATAATGGGAAGTGAAATCTGTTGTATGTAATCAGTTTTGTATAAAGGAAAATAAAGTTAGGGTTGTAAGTAACCCAGGAAAACTCACTCATTTTTACTGCACAGGTTACCCTTGGCGTTTAAGCAATTGTTGCACTCCCCACACTGCGGAATAAAGAGTGGAATAACCTTGTCTCCTAGAAATAAAAGTAATGACAGAGGATTATAAAAGGCAAACAAGATGCATGCAGGTGAAAACATGAAGCAAGTGTCAGGCAAATGTGCACTAGGAGTGCAGTGATGGTTTTATTTCCTTCTGCTTTCCTTGGAAGATAAACCATCTCTCTGTGTTTTATATAAACAACTTAATCAGGGCAGAGTTATGACAACTAATTTTGATATGCAAAATTCCTGGTGTCTTTCCATAGAACTGAGTCTAACCTATGTCATAAACCCACGGTAGCTACTGACATTCCTGAAGTATTTATTTAGCAGTTTATTGCATCTTCTACATTAAAGGAGAATAGTAATACACAGGTGAAGAAACTGAGATAAAAATCGGCATCCACTAGGACAGCAGATTGGTGTGCCAAGATAACAGGGCTGTAAACTATGCATACAAAGAATGGGGAATTAAGCATTAAATTGCCAGTCCTCTTGGGCCTCTTTCCTATTGGCAGTCCTAGCTGAGTTGCTCTGGAGTCAAGGTAGGCAAAAGAGAAGCAGTGACACACACACAAGCTAAGCCAACATCTCTAATTCTCTAGCACCATTATGTGGCTAACAAAGTAGCATGTAGATTCCCAGTGCAATTTTTTACAGCTCCAGAATGTCTACAGCAATGAGGGATGGTAAATTGATAATAATCCCTAAACAGGTAATTCCTAATGCAGATCAGTTTGTGATTTGTCAGTTTTAAAATGTGGCTAATCCTTGATACATTGAAAGTCAAAGGAAATTTTTGATTTCCACTAAAAAATGGAAAATGTCTACAGAACATGAAATGCCCCCACTACCCTAACCCCCAGTTCACTTAGAACTGTGATACAGGCTTAGTAATAATTTTGCTACAGGAAGTTTGCACATCTTGGAGACTTTTTTTGAACTTGAAGGGATAAATTAAGCAGCATCTGAGAAATGTGATTTTGTGCACCTGTGTGTTGAGGCCTCCTGTTTCAGCTCACCTGGAAACACAGGGCAGCAGAATCAGATGACAGAGTGATTTATGAGCCCAGACACAAGAGAAAAAGCAGCTAGAGCTATCACTGAAATTTGCAATATATGTATTTGTTTGGAGTTAAAGCAGAAATCTCTAGTAAAATTTTTTGTTATACATACCAACCTGCTTTTCACAGGCTTCAGACTTGTCAGTGTGGACACAGACACTGTAAGTACAGAGGTGTTAAAAGTGAACTACTTAGGTGTTTAACAAACTGCCTGGAAACTGAGCATTTCTATGCAGATCTTTTTAACTGCAGATTTTCTCTTGATAATTTAGCCTGTGTTAGAATTTGTTGGGTCCTATAAAAGCATATGGAAATCCCATCGCATCTTGCAGCAGCTGGAGGAAAATCAGTGTCTGTCACTGACTATCCACGCACTGAGGTTCAAAGAGAGCATAGTGAGAGGAGCAGCTAGTCCAGAGGAGTGTCCTCAGAGCATCCAGCCCTCAGGGAGCACTGCTGGCTCACCTGCTCTGGTGCTGCCCACATGCAAAGCCTGCCCAGGCTGGCACCCCAGGGCTGCCCTGGTACTTTCAAAGTGAGCACACAGACCTAAGTTCTAGTCTACTGAAGTCAGTGGATTATTTAGCTGTTAGAAGAATTTAAAGAAGGGACTCTACATGTTATCTAATGCTTTGCTTTGCCTTATTCTTGAGAGAAATTAGCCGTGTAAACTGTGTTCAAAGAACTTGCAGCTAATATTTGATTTCCTATGACCAACAGCAAATCCCATGACAGGAAAAGTACTATGTAGGTAGAAAGCAAGCTGCAGATGCTTTTGCCAAAACCAAAAGAAATTGAATAGACAATCTGAAAATCAATCAAGATTGGAAATACAGAAAGACATAAACAGCAGGTAGTGTCTTTCAAGGTATCCTTGAAAAAAACCAAAGTTGGACTATTTTCCTCTGCAATACAAATGCTCATGAATGTAATCATCTTTGACTTAAAGAGGAGTCTGGAAACTCAGAACAGGTTTGTTGTGTTCAGTGCTGTTTCATACCTGGTTTGACTGAAGTCACTCCCTGCCCAACACTCTCTACAACACCAGCTGCTTCATGCCCAAGAATTATTGGAAAAGGCATAACCAGTGCACCAGTTATCACATGGTCATCAGAGCGACAGATCCCTGTGGCCACGATCTGATTTAGAGGAAAGACAAGAATATTTCAGTATTTGACTATATCATCTCTTATGCAGCAGTGATATGGTATCCTACATTTGAAGAAGTCACTTGCTTCTCTCCAAAATCCCACAGACACACAATAAATCTACAGGTAAGACACTCTTGGTTGTGTCATTCAAGATTGTCGTGGTATGGATTAATCTTTAGTCTACACAACAAGGCTCCTTTGTGAATGTTTGCTATGCAGCACTGAGCTCTCTAGGGACTCTCATTGATTATCTGGCAGAAGCAATGTTCTAGCAGTACAATTATGTACTAAATTATTAAATTATTCCTAATATTTATGTAAAACAGAAATTTTGTAATATTGTAGAAATATTGCCACATTCTGTAAATACAAATTAACCATCACATCTGATTTATAAATTTAGAAATATTGTGTATATTTTGGATTTCTTATATTTAGATTATACAACAATATATAATATATATGTTATATAAGTTATGTATTATACCATGATATGATATGATATTACAAATAATGACAGGATAATTACTATATATTATTTATGTGTTTTTAATTTATGCATATGTGACATACACAAAAATGTAGGCTACATGTAGTATTTTATATCACATTTGTCTTTTCTTTTGAAACATTCATGTCTGTATTTACAACTTTTCGTCTGATAAATGGATTCGTTGACCCTATGAGAGGGTTCTCCTCAGTTGTGTAAGATTTGAAACTGCTCTAAAATGCAAACAGCTGCTGAATTCCACTGAGATCAATATTCAGAAAAAAAGGAAACTCCTAGACCTACTGAGCACCACACACTATAGGAGATTCTGATTTTTGCCTTGCACAGTGAATTTTTTCAATCTATTAGAAAAACAGCTGTCAGTAAACAAAATAGCCAACCCTGAAATTATTTTTTTTTTTCAGAGAACCTCAATATCAAATTTAGGACTTTAAACATGTTCCATAGGAGCTCACTGATTAGTAACTACTGACTAGTAGAATGTTTTCCGACTGGATCTTAAAAATCTGTAGAAATCATTCTGATAAACAGCAATACAGAATGCAAGTCAGTTGTTTTACGTTTTAGTTTTAGTACCTTTACGCGAACTTCACGTTCTTTTGGTGGGGCAACTTCCACTTCCTCAATACTAAGTGGTTTATTGGCTTCCCACAGTACTGCTGCTTTGCATTTAATCACCTGCAAACAGAGCAAAGAAAACGGGAATGGTATTTGCATTTGCAAGTCACTACACAGACAGATGCTTACATTTCTGCATGTGAACCTCCTGCTCATATTTGTGGAGAAGAGATGGGAAACTAAAGGAAAAAAGCCTCCCAAAACAACACCAAAGCACTAGGTAAGCCCATTTTCTTCCCCCACCAAGATCACATCAGATGTTGTTCATATTTCTGTCACATCCAGTTTTCAGCAGAATGTATAATAGTCTGTTAGGATACCTGGATACCTTATGCACTCTCATTGCTCCTTCTCTGTTTCTAACTTCCTTGGAATATTTTTTTTTACTGTGTTGGATTACTTGTGTCTATTTGTGTCTTCTTGGAGATGGCACACTAAATGATGCCATACATCAGGTTGTGATAAAGTCTGTATTGCCTAGAACTACCTGTGTTGGGAACTGACAAAATTGTGTAAGATTCTCCATGCTAGGTCCCTTCCTTCTCAGAAGGGATGTTTAACTCAGGTGGGGTTGCTCACTAGACCTAGGACAGCTTTTTTCCTTTGGTCTGTCAGGCTGAAGTTTATCCATTAGCTCTGCAGGCTTTGTCCAGGTGCTGACAGGCCTTAGGGCTCCTCTGACCACCTGCCACTGAGAGAAAATTACACCCAGAAGAGAGAAGCATTGTCCACTCCTCCTCTCAGGCTCTCAAACAGAAGGTTTTCTCCCTGCAAACTCAATCCTAGTGTATTCATAAGCAGTGGGGCCTCTCTGTCCCCATATTCATTCCTGTCCTTCCTTGGTGGCCTCAGCCCATCTCAGATCTTTAAACAATCCCAGGCCCTGCAATACGATTTTCCATGTCACCCTTGTGGGGACTGTTAAGTCCTCAGTTGCTCTACTAAGTCCTACTGACTGCAAGCACTCTGATGGCTTTATCTCGGGAGGGAAACAGAGGGGAATTGAGCCCATGATGCAGAAATTTCAGTTCATGTATAAGTAAGTATCCCTCATGACTGGGACAACTTAACACTAGTGTGCTGGCAAAGTTCTCAGGGAAAAAAAACCAAACAACATTTTAGTAACAAAGCTTTTGATGTAGAAATAGAAAAAATGTCTAATTATCTACCAACTTGAAACTGGTAACAAAGAAAATAATTGCTAGGAAATAATAAACATGAAATTAAATAGTGCACTTTCAGCACCTAGACACATAGTGGGACGGGCACAATGCTTTGAAAAAAAATGCCTCAAGGGCTATTTGCACTATATTTAACTTTGCCTGTGTCAAAGGCAAGCAGGATTAGTAACAAGTTCACCAGTGAGGCCAAAGACCACATTTTAAAGGGCCACGTTTACCAGGAAAGTTACTTTTAAAAAAAAGGGCAGTTTATGTATTTAGATTTTATCCCACATAGCACAAGGATGAATTTGTAACTTGCACATGCAAAGCACATGCAATGTTTCTAGGAACAAAGCTAGCCAAGAACTGTGGATTGCTGAGAACAAATATCTCCTAGAATTAGACATTGTTTGACTATATGTTGCTCTGATGGCTGAGTTCCTATGAACTTTTCCTGACTATAACAAGATCCCACAGATGCACCAGCAGCACACTGTCCCCCATTCCATCTGTTCAGACAAGCACAGGCTGGAATCACAGCTTTTTCCTGCTCGTGGGTTTTCTAGCCTTGCAAGTCACTGTGGTGGGGGATGGTAAGTGTAGAAACACACCCTTTTCCAGGGCAAATGCTTGGTTATGTAAGTGCACAGTAATTCACATATGATTCCAAGATAAACACAGGGAAATCAAAGCAGTTTGATTACAACATTTCATTTACCATGCTCAGCCCAAGGCTGGATTAGAGGACTGAACTTGGTGAGTTTACCTACGTGAGCAACAATTAATTTGGCACTTACAGTAACTCAGAGTTAAAGAGAGCATTTTTTTTCTTTCTTTCATTTTATTTTGTTTTAGAATAATGAATACAGCTGGCAGTAATAGCAAATGGTACTTTCTTAAGGCACATTGCAGCAAAGTACATTCTTTCAGTCATTTTCCATCTCTGGGTTCCTGTCCATCGACCTCTCTTGCAGGTCTCTGGGTGTATGTTAGCATCTCACGAGGAGAGCAAAAAGTAACATGTACTTGTATTAATCTACATCACTCATGTAATTTAATTTCTAGCAAAGATGTAAATGCTCATTTCAGTCCCAGCTCAGTACTGCATTGAATGTGAAACTTACTTTTGGTCTTCATTAACTTGCTATACACATATTCAAATTTAATGACTGTCCTAATGTCAGCACAATTACACTCTGAACTTTAACACATTAGTAACTATGTCTAGCTGATATGAAATATAAATAAGCTAAAAATAGTTTAAACCACTGTGGGACCTCAGAATAAAAACCGATACAGCTGATAAATACATTGGTCTGAACACTTACTACATTCTAGCATATTTTAAACTACCCAGTCAGAGACTAAAACCAGTTTGCTAACCCTAAGGGAAGGTAATTCTTATTTTGGTGCTATTACTGTATGTTGATTCAAATAAAGTATTGCCTTGAAGAGTTAACAACCATTTCCTAGGAAAGTACAGCAACCTGCAAATAAAGGCAGCTCTTCTGCACCAGCTTCATCCTAAACTCTCATCTGCACTATACCACCAGGACTTACACTGTCCCTGCAAAGAATCTGCATTTTAAGATGTATTACTCAGCTGCAGCAAAGAAACTTTTCTATTATAAACTTTGACTTACTTTGCCTGCTGTGCTCATGTTGACCAGTGTGTGTCTGTTTCGAGCCTTGCCACCACTGGTTTCTGGCACCAAGAATTGTCAGCCTTGAAGCAGTTGTGTTGCTGATACCACAGGTCCTGTCCAACACACTAGAAGACTGTCTTGTAAGTGCTTCCACAAGTGGACTGTTCTTATCTTCTAGCCAAGCCTCCCAGCTCAGAGTCCCACCCCTTAATCTCTTAATCAGCCAAAATGCTAGAATGAAATTAAACCACTCATCTGATGAAGCCTCAACCTTTACAGTGCTTCCCTTTTCCTGACTCCTTTGTCATGCTTTTCCCTCCCTTTTTTACACCCCACCTGTGGTTGCCCTCAGCATCACAGAAAGAAAGCAAAAGATCTGGCTGGAAGCTGTTTCCCTCTTTTCACCTCCCTGGGTGCTGTCCTCTGAACCCACTACTCTCAGTGGCACTGTAGGTGCACAGGGCAAAGAGGGGAGTGACTCTTGAATTCACAGGAGGAGGGACACAGTGAGAACATGAAGGCTTTACTGACACTCATAAGAGCTCTGCTGATACATGTGAACATGCCATTGTGCAGCTGCTTAAGAAACATACACAGACTGACTGGCTGTGACTGTACCTGCCCCTGAATTCTTAGTTCTACAGTCTGGCTACTCATTAATCTCTTGGAATGGCTTTCACTTAACAGGGCCTAAGGACAACATGCTAATCATGCTGATGGGAAAACAAAAATCAGTGAATCAGAAGTGCTGCCAACAGAATGTGTTTCTTACAACATGCAAAAACCTGCTCGTGCCTGGCCCAGAAGTTCCATCAACACCTGCAAGCACAGGCCCCATCACTGCTCACATGCCCACACACTTACCCTCTCCTGGCACAACATGCTGCTGCAAAGGGAGGTCAGCACTGCACACCTTTGCTGTGGATTTCAAGCCACGTCTATTTGCAAATTATGCCTAGCATTCTGAAGTCAAAATTTGTCCTTCAGAAACAAGCAGAAAAGAGATAAAATACTGCATATAACCTGACCAGTAATTACTAAGTATGGCACTCTCTCATATTTACCAGTATTACTGTATTAACTCAAGAAGAGAGACTTTACTTCCTAGTCCTGCTGGCCACAATATTTCTGATACAATCCAGGATGTCACTGGGCTCCTTCACCACCTGGGCACACTTCTGGCCCATATTCATCCAGCTGTCAACCAACACCCCCAGATACATTTCCTCCAGGCAGCTTTCCAGCCACTTCTCCCCCAGGCTGTAGTGCTGCATGGGGCTGTTGTGAACCAAGTAGAGGACTCAGCTCTCTGCTTTGTTGAACATCTGTGCTGGTTTTGGCTGGGGCAGAGTTAACTTTCTTCACAGTAGCTAGTATGGAGCTATGTTTTGGATTTGTGCTGAACACAGGTTTGATAAGAGATGTTTTTGTTATTGCTGAGCAGAGCTTACACAGAGCCAAAGCCTTTTCTGCCTTTTGTACTGCCACACTGGTGAGTAGGCTGGGGATGCATGAGAGGCTGGGGGGAAACAGCAGGGACAGGTGATCCCAACTGATGAAAGGGATGTCCCATACCATATGACATCATGCTCAGTATATAAAGTGGGGGAAGAAGGAGGAAGGGGGGATGGAGTTTAACATTGCACGTGATGAGTCCCTGCTCTCTTGGAGATGGCTGAACACCTCCTGCCCATGAGAAGCAGTGAATTAATTCCTTGTTTTGCTTTGCTTTTGTGTGTGGCTGTTGCTTTCCCTATTAAACTGTCCTTCCGCTTTTACCCTTTTGATTCTCTCCCCCATCCCACTGGTGGGGGAGGGAGTGAGAGCCTGTGTGGGTCTTGGCTGCTGGTTGGGTTTAAACCATGACAACCTCATTCAACTGGCCTCAGCCTATCGATCCAGCCTATCCAGATCTCTCTGCAGTCTTCCTACTCTCCAGCAGATCAACACTCCTACCCGACTTTTTTCCTCTGCAGAGCCCTGTGTTCTCTGCCCCTTCTTCCAAAACTCCTTTATATCCTGAGTTCCAGTCAAAGCTCTCTATTCGTCCAATCCAGACTTCTTACCCCCCATCAGCTCTTTTTTCAGCACATAGCATTGTTTCATTTCAGCAACATAACATTGGTTATACAAAATTGATCAGTGTAACTTGTATTCTTCCTCAAGTAATTGAGAGCAGCACTGAGGAGAAAGACTTGGGCGTGATGATGGATGAGAAACTCAACATAAGCTGCAGTGTGAGGTTGCAGCCCAGAAATCCAACTGAGTCCTGGACTGCATCAAAAGGAATGTGGCCAGCAGGTCAAAGGAAGTGATTCTCCCTCTCTGCTCTTGTGAGATCCCATCTGAAGTACTGCAAACAGTTTTGGGCGTGATGATGGATGAGAAACTCAACATAAGCTGCAGTGTGAGGTTGCAGCCCAGAAATCCAACTGAGTCCTGGACTGCATCAAAAGGAATGTGGCCAGCAGGTCAAAGGAAGTGATTCTCCCTCTCTGCTCTTGTGAGATCCCATCTGAAGTACTGCAAACAGTTTTGGTGCCCTCAACATAAGATGGACATGGAACTATTGAAGCAAGTCCAGAGGAGGGAGTTGATAAATAAGAGGATTGGAACACCTCCCCTGTGAAGACAGACTGAGGAAGTTGTGGCTGTTCAGCCTGGAGAAGAAGACTGTGTGGAGACCTCGTAGCAACCTTCCAGTATCTGAAGGGACCTACAGGGAAGCCAGAGAGGGACTCTGTCCCTGCCCATGGCAGGGGGGCTTGGGACTAGATGATCTACAAGGTCCATTCCAACCCCTTAACAATCTATGAATCTATGAAAAAAGTTGCTTTAATGTGACCTTGTTACCACCTTGCTCTGAGCTTCTCTTTCCCCCAGCCAGGCAACAGAGACCTTGAGCACATCAGTTGGGAACGACCACATATATAGATGGCCAACCGCAAAAAGCAAAAAAGACTCATTTCCCTCCCAGCTAGAGGAAAATCTGCCCCCTGACTCCCTGCACACCCCATATACCCATACAACACTGACCTGAGAGTGGAGTGACAGATAAAGACCTCAGAGCAGAAGGCTGGGCACCTCTGGAAAGTGTAGGCAATACCACTATCACAGAGGAAGACTTGTAAAGTCAAATTGAAAATTTGTGAGGTGTGGTGCAATTACAAGACTGGTAATGTAACACAAAATATCCAAAATAATGTTTATAAAAGCCACTCCAAATTCTCCCAGTAAGGTCTTCGGGGTAGAAGATGCATTCTGTGTATTCTCTGTTGAAATACATCCAGAACATGCTTCACCTTCCAGAAATGTGCTGACAGTTCTACTCAGGAGCTAAGACTTGCAGTTCCTAGAAAAACTTGTATCAGAATGAAGTATTTCTAGTCCAGTCTATTCCTTGACAATTACCTGTCTCCTTTCCTTTTTTCTTTCAACTTGATGATCTTAGAGGTCTTTTCCAACGTTAACAATTCTATGATTCTTGTAATGTTCCTATCCCTTTTCCTTACTGGTTTATTTCTCTGATACCTTTATGTTTCCTTTCCCCTCAAAACTCTCCTCATCTCTTTAACTATATGCATATCAAGTCCAGGAGTTTGTAATTTTTTTTCCCAGGGAATGGAGCTGAGGCCTTCTGGAAACCATGTCCTTTGGCCAGAGGGGATACCTCCAACTGGGAACACTGGACAGTGGATATTGTCTGCAGCCAGTGCAGGGGTAGGTGCCACTGTCTTTAGGAAGAAGGTGGCAATAAAAAGAACTGCACATGATGCCAGTGAAGCAGTAGCTGACTTGCATAACTATGTTGCAGAAGCTGCTTTATTTCTCTGCCAGACTGGTAAAGATGACAAGTGTGAGGCTCCAGCTCAGGGTGTGCAGTGTCCCTGGCATGCAGGGAAACTACAGTGCTACTCCTTTATGACTTGCTTGCACAGGCCCTCTGGCTCAACCTTTGCTCTAGTATTCACTGGATAATACTTAACTGATTCCTAGACCCATCCTCTCCCCTTCTAGGGTAGTTCACTGTGAAGAAAATTTTTCTTTATGCATATCTATGTGCTGTATTCCTTCTTATACAATTAAAATATCTGCTCTCTGGTGACCAGCAACAGGACCCAAGGGAATGGCATGAAGCTGTGTCAGGGGAGGTTTAGGTTGAATGTTAGGAAAACGTTTTTCACTCAGAGGGTGGTTGGGTGCTGGAAGAGGCTCCCCAGAGAAGTGATCACAGCACCAAGCCTGACAGAGTTCAAGAAGTGTTTGGCCAACACCCTCAGGCACATGATGCGATTCCTGGGGCCAGGATTTGGACTTTGATGCAGGTCCCTTCCAACTCAGGATATTCTACGATTTTATGGAAATATGATACATAATTCCTTTATCAGCTTTTTATCACACTTTTTATAGCCAAACATAATACACTAATATTCTCTCTCCAGTAATTTCTTAATCTCAGCAGATTCCAGGACATGTTGAAGGTGCTAATGGCTGCTGAGCTTGCACACAGAAGAAGTTAGGAGCAGGGGACAAGGGCCTGCTCATGCAACTCCAGCTCATCTCTACTTGGGGTCTGGAACTTGGGCAAATTACATGAGCCATTGACCATGCTCAGCAGATTGTAGCCATAGCTATGGTTTCTGACTATTGGCATTTGTAGTGGAAGGTGGTTCTTCTTTACTTCCACTTCCCAGGCAATACAGCCTGCTTCCCAGTCCTCATCCTACCAGGGCTGAGCAGTCTTGCTTCGCTTGCTTCCCTGAATCAATGCATGAAGTTGACTCTAGGTAGAGAGTTAGTGGTTTCTGAAACACCTTTTAAACATAAAATTAGTTCTTCTGCATTGAACCTGACTCAGTTTTACAGAATATTTTAACCACAGCTCAAGTGACTAACCTCTTTATAGAAGAAAACAATTTAAAGGGCAGTTATGCATCATGGATTTTAGTGACAGCTATGCATTCTGCCCTGCAAATAATAAAATGCATATTAGCATTAGCTAAAACTTCAACATTTTTAAAAACAGGTTAATTCTCCTTATCTGCACTGTTAATTTTTAAGCTTACCAAGGTACATGTATGTTTCTTTTCAGACAGTGATTTAGCTGTTAAAAGATAAATAAGCCTTCTGGAGGGTGTTTCAACTAAAAACTCAGCATTTCTTCCTAATATGTGATAGCAAATACCAAGTTACTCTTTTATGAGTCACTTCCCCAGAACTTAATAAGCTCTAAAGATTCATCTCTAGGATCCACGTTAGTAGTAGACAGGGGGAAAAAAATCAACCTTTCTGAAGTCCCACCCTACACAGTATGAAAGCTGTGACTGCTCCAACCCCTTTAGATTTTTCCACATGCACATTTAAGGATGTCCAAAGGATTAGGTACACAAAACACTGCAGGTGCCTGTGCTGGTTTGGAAGCAAACCAGTGAGAGACTCCAAGTCAGAAATAAAATTTAATAGGAAAACCAAAAACAATAAATGCAACAGTACAAAAAGAAACCACTGACAGTCAGAAAGTAACCAGGTGGCTGCAGTCCTTCTGGAGTGATGGGTCTGTTGGAGCAGTGATCCTGTAGATCTGGTCTTCACCTGAAGGTGCAGTGCCAGCTCTTCTCCTCTGGGAATCCAGCAGGTTTGGACCAGCTCTGTGCTTATATCCCTGTGGGAATGCTTGGCTCCCCCCCTGGGGTGAAGCATCTCCCAATGGGATGAAGTAATTCTATGAGTCATTTGGTGGGTCCCTGACAGCCCATTGAACAGGGACAGCCCCTGAGGGAGCCAGCAGGGAGGAGTAAGAGATAACCAGCACTGCCCCACCTGCTTTAACAGCTTGTGAAGACCATAACAGAATACATAATATTGATTACACCCTACATAGTAACCTAGGACAGTGCCCAATAGTATTGAAGCACAGAGATAAATCAAGCAGCAGGCCAGATTCAGAGCTAGCAGGAAGGGCAGGTTAACCTCTTCAAAAAGCCTAGGGACCATATCTGAAGTTTATACAAATGTGTATGACAAGGACATGGAGCTGAATTAAGCACACATGGGATGATGACATCCAGTTTTGTGAGAACATAAAAAAAGACATCCAGAAATAAATACCAATACCTTTCCAGAACACAAGAAAATAAGACAACTGCTCATGGGACAATGTCTTATTCATTTTAGTGAGCTGAAGTACAAAAGCCAAAGGTGCAAGCTGCAAATTAGCTAAATTGTGGTTATCAAAGTTTGTGGGTTTAGAATAAGTATTAGAAGAATTTGAAGAGGAAAGTAATACCTAAGGAGAGTATTTAATCAAGTATGAACAACCCTTTTGTAAACAATGCCTTCTATTTCTTTTAGGCCTCTGAAAATATCACAGCCAAACAAGAAGAAAAAAAGCACATCCTATACTACTTGAAGTAAAAATTGAGCAAAAGGGAATGAACAGGAATCAAGCATTTTATTATTTGGCTTTAGGATTGCCAGTAGCAGATGCTGTTGTTCCAGCTAACACAGCCACCTTCTTGGAAGAGAGACAATTACACTATACATTTCAAAGATGGGCAAAAATTTCATCAGCTTTAGATTTGGAAGTCATACTGAAATCCATCTCTGCTTTTCAGAGTAACATATCACAAGAAGAATCTGTGCTTACTCAAAGCTTATTTTGAAACCCTCCTGCAGAGTAAATGGATACTTTACAATATTATGAACCAACACCAATAATGGTGCAATGAACACAATCTTCAGGGTGATCTACAACACAGCCTGCAGCAAAGAAACCCTGAAATTCTTCTAGCTTCTCTGACCTTATCCTCAAGCTCCAAGGATTTTAGGAATGCCACATCCTCTACTCCTGCAGGATAAAGTCACATTGCCCCAAGACTGCTCTGAGCTCAGGTGATGACATGTTTTGTTGGAATAACTGGTCAGTGTGGATCCCCTCAGCCAGCTACATCCCTGTGCAGCATACCAGACTGAGCTAAGAAAAACACCATCAGTGGTCAACTTTTTGACCAAAAGCCTCTAAGACGGGGATATTCAGAGAGGATTTTTTCCACTCAGATAATTCAGATGTCCTCCTGCAGAGACATGCCTAGAATCAAACACTACTGCTCCATAAGCAAATATAAGGTCAATGACCATATATGACATGGGGCACATGGAAACCAAATTGTCCTGAATCCAGGAAAAGGACAAGGAGTAGGCTAGTACACCAACCTGCAGTAGTACAGTGTTTGGGAAATTGCCACAACACAGATGAACGCTGCTGGGGTCTTTGACTTCAGAAATCTGGTATCTCTGTCACGTCCCACCCATAACCAGGGGAGTTGAGACTCTGTGGGCTGAGAACAATACAACAGGCTTACTCACAGCATCTTGCCGTGACCTCCCCACTGTGTGCCACTAAAAGTTTGCCCATTTCAGCCAGTTAAGCTTTGACTTTCTGCTTCTGAGATTTTCTTTGCAGGTTCATTGAGCCATACCTTCTTTGTTGCCTTTCTAATGCTTTATTAGACAGCTGTAAAGATCTCTGGATGTATTCTGCTGTTCAGTAGCTGCTCAGGATTGCCGAGCAATACTTCTGGCACTACCCGAAATTTCACAAAGCTTATCGATGACACAGCAATGACGCCTGGTGGTGAAACACAGGGATCGTGTTCTAGAGCTTCTGTGCAGCTTCTCTTTTTTAAAGTTCTGTTTTTCAACTCCATTGTGGCCAGGGAACAAATTGACCTAAACTGAAACAAGGAAGATTCAAATTACACTTGAGAAAAATATCTCTGGGCACAGATAGCAAAAAAGGTAGATTTCTTGGAGATGGAGTGATGCCATCATCTTGGAGGTCTCTAAGGCCTGGTTAGACAAGCATGCCAGAGCTGATCTTCCCTGAGGACAGGAGGGCAAAGCAGAGAACTTCCCTGCATGTTCTTCTTTTAGATGTTAGTTTTAGAAGTCAGTTTCTTATCTTTGTGCAGCTGAAGGTGGTTCACAGAAGGCTCTTTAAGAAATGCCTGAGAGTACTACAGGTAAATATTTATTTCTGTTATCAGAAATTAATTCCTTATCATTTCCTATTATAAATCAGTACAGTGATTCATATCTGTTTCCTGGGCAATGCATTAGTAGGCCATACCTGAAATACACAAGTGTGTCTCTCTTTAAAATATTGAGAACAGTACAGCCAAGTGTGTAGATTTCAAACAAGAAAAAAAAAAGTGCTTTCTTAGAGAATGTGCCTCAAGCTAGAATACCGGAGTGCCAAACAGTGCTATAACTTTCATATAATATGTAAATCCAAAATGAAAAAAAATTAAAAGTACACTCAGTGACCTCCAAAGCCAACATTATGTGCTGCCTGTTGAGCTCTGGTAGCTTTCTTTTTTAGTCCCACTTCACCTTTTCTGTGCACATCACTGTACAAGGGGCAGTGGAGGAAGCCTTAAACCCACCACCAACTACCTCTGGCCTCTGGCCCTTGCTTCAAAATCTAGAACAGATACCAAGTATTAAGAGACACAGACTGCCTCTCTGCATATACAACCCACAGTAAAGACAGAAACCACAAAGGCCTAGACATCTTTGCTATCATCACTTGTCCCTCTTCTCATTATGAGTCAGAAACCAATCCACTCCCCTCTTCAATATAATCTGTTACCAGAAAAACATGTCTTGGAGCTGCACAGCAAGGAGCAGCTAAGCTCTGGAGCAGAAACTTCAAGGAAATCAAAGCTGCTGAAAAGTGCCTGCAAGTAACATTGGTTTAACCAGGTAACTACTCAGGAGTGTAGCAGTAGGCAGCTTGTTTTCACCCTCCTGTACATACAGATTCTCCAAATTGTATACGAAACAGGTAAGGGGTTGAAAGAACAAGGACACAGCATGTGAGCATCAGAGTATGTATTTCAGAATCACAGTGAAACAGAGTGCAACACCAAGACCACTTGAGATGCTTTTCCCAGTGATGTCAGTGAATGGCCATCCCACCAGCCTCCACTTCCACACTGCAAAAAGATGCTGGAAAGACAGAAGGACTGCCCTCCCACTCTGTCACGACGAGTTGTGGTATCATGGCAGGGACTGGAGGTGTCTCAAACAGCACAAGTCCTCTTACTTTTACAACCTACTCTCTCACAAATGGGTTTCAGATTCTTGCACTTGATCTGACGCTGGGCTGATTTTCATGTGCTCCAACCAATTCAACTGTTTTCATCAATAACTTTACACAGAACTCATTGCAAGGATGAGGCTTTGGGGCTTCTTGAACCATCGCTTCTCCCCAGAGGATGTCTGCACAGCTGCAGCCTGGTGCCTGAAAGCAAATCACCACTTTACTCTTGTATGATCATATCTACTGCTGATGATTCCATCAATGAACAAAGCATCTAAAGCATTTAAAAAGAGTTAGAAATCTCTTCAATGCAAGTCCAGGTCCATCAAGAACAGCTCTTTCTAGATGGCTGCAGAACTGTAGGACACTGAAAGGCTGAGGACAGTGGCAGTAGTTGGAGGGTTGTGCCCATCAAAATCCCACTCCTTTACTGCTCCATCTTACCAGTGAACACATCCCAAGGATAGCATCCTGCAGAGACAGTTTGTGACAAACATCATGAACTTTGTCATGAACAAAAACATGACAGTTTGTGACAAGAGGCATGAACTCTTTCCTGTGTGAGTCACTGTGCACTGGAACAGATTGTCCAGAGAGGTTACAGATTCTCCTTCACTGGAGATATTCAATAACAGTCTGGATGCAATTCTGTGCTATGTGCTCTAGGATGGCCCTGCTTGAGCAGGGAGGTTGGATCACATGACTCTCTGTGGCCCCTTCCAACCTAACTGATTTCTGTGAACTTCAGCCTCTTATGACCTGATTAGGATAGCACAGAGAAAAGGTAAACAGCACCAACACCAACTACTGGCTGAAGCACCAGTGTGGACAGGAAGACCAGGTGACTGGAACATGCAACACATAGAAACAGGCAACAGCTGGCCACCAAGCCGTTGTGACATTGTGGAGTTAGTACTAGCAACCTTCAGGAGCAACAAACCAGACTATCTTTTTCTTCTATTTCTCAATAAACAGGTAAGCTTCAGATTTAAACAGCTTATTTTAAAATGCCTGTGCACATGGGTGTGTAAGACAGTATGTATTTCAAGCTGCAAAACAATTTCATAAGATACTTTTGAACCCTCTCAGAATGTCTCCAAGTTTACCTATGTGATCTGCTCCTGCACTCCCAAGCCTGAGTAAATGAGGCCCATGTATGAAATGGTCTTAAGGAAATCTTGGGCAGACTTAGATCAGGTTTAATAGCTGCTATGTGCATTAGCACACAGAACCTCAGCTGTAAAGGTGTAACTCCTTACAATTTCACTGCTTTACATATTTTGGTAAGAGAATCAGTGTACTACATCCTGGGTATACTTATACTGCCCTTTTTGCTACAGAAATAAAACCAGCAATGCTTTTATGAAAAGGCTGATCTAGTTTCTGGAACAAAGGAATAACAGTTTTGTAAAGCCTAACAAAAGCCCCCACAGTACTTCAGCAACACACCACAATCTGTACTTTTAACAGAAGAAACTTTTCTATGGTCATTTAAAAAGCATAGAGAGAACTGAACTAAGTGTATAAAGCCATACCCAGGTGGTTGCCAACCCCTTGCAGACCACAGGGACCTGTAGGGATCCCACTTCTAGTCTCCATTTGAAAGCAGTGACAACAAAGGGAGGAAGATAAATGGATACAAGCCAAGTTGTGCTTGGACCAGCCCTCTGATTCCAGCTCAGCAGAGATGAACAGTTAGGATACCACGTCCTCATGTCCTTCAACCCACCTGTGTGAAAACTGTACTCATTCAGACACTGCAGCTACCTGCTGTGCCTACCCCCACAGAACAAAGGGCCAGGGCAGGCTCACAGGGCTGAAGCTAAACCCTCACTTCCAATTCACTTCACTACTTTGCAAAAACAGTCAAGTCAGATAAAAATAAGCTGAATCAGAACATCCAGCCACAACGAAGACTATGACTTTTGTTTTTTAAAGGAAAAATATTTGACAGACAATACAATATAGGATCATGTGACTAAACAGGAATACTGAATCTGAACAAATTACTTATAAGGAAGAGCTCCTGTTTCCTGGTATTGTTCTGAGGCTGCAATAAATTTTGCTAAGAAGATGAAGAAATAATCAAAAGTGATTGTGTCACCTCAACTCAATGTGCACAATGTGTCAACCAAGGCTCATGATTTGCAGCTATGCTGACACCCATCTCACTCAAGCTAAAAGCATTAAAGCATTGGCTTAACCCTACACTCACATTTCACCTACCAGCCCCAGTTAATCAATACAATATATGTCAGGCAGTTCAGTTGCTTGTGATTGTCTGTTGAGATGCTCAGGAAAATCAGAATTTTTGCTTGTTTTGAGTGTTCATGTACACCTTGCAACAGGCACTAGTGCTACAGATCTGGAGTCACAGGAATGCTTGTCATTCATTGCTTTTAGGAAAACTTTGAGCAGAAATGCAGAAGAATGCATACATTAAAATGGTAACCACTAATGCTCTTGGTTATTACACCCAATTTGGTATGTATAAAAATAATATTAAAAAAATTAAATTAAGTAGCTTCCTTGGGAAAAAAAATAAACGCTGCATTTGTCATTAATTTCTTTTTGTTTTGTTTGTTTGTTTTTAAAGCTATTAATATTGAAGTTTCAGGGTAAAATACTGCATTGAACTTTACCCTTCATGTGTGGAAACAGTTCTGGGCAAACTATGGAACTACTGAGACAACTCAGTATTACAAGGGCAGCAGGTCTTTGGAGAATAACAACTTCATGTCCCACAAATTTCTTGTGTCATCTTTCTCATCATCTCATTCTGAAGCCTAGTTGCTGTCTGAGTCATTGTCTTCATCTTCTTTTCCAGACAGAGCAGGTGTGGATGAATCATTGGCTTCTCCCAAAGGAACAGCCCCTTTCCGCTGTGGCAGGACACTGAAGAAAGCCTCCTTCCAGTCTCTCTTCTCTAGGTATGCAAGGATGATCTCAAACACTGTAAAACCAAGAAAGCTCATCAGCTCTTTAGAAGGAAGATAAAGTGATCTGCTGATATGAACACACTTCCAAAAATCTAGCTTTACAGAGGTTGGTGTGCATTCCATTGTGGCATCTTCAGAGCAGAGCTGACAAGGCAATTCTGCTACTGCTGCAGCCTAAAGCCAAGCACACACTGAGCCTGCAGCTGTGTGACAGTACCCACAGCAGCTCTTTTCTGCAGCAGCTCTGGTTTGAATTCATTTCTCTCAGGGGGTGAGGGAATGTTCCTCCCTCTCCGCCCCAACTCACGGACAGCCCAAAGTCTTCCTAAAACCTGCTATAATTAGCTTTTTCTTTCTATATAAAGCGACACTTACAGATCAAGTTTTAGAAATGCAAAATCTTACAAATACATGGGGTTTGACAATGTTTATGTCCAGTGACATACTATGTTCTCCACGTTTAAATAATCTCAATTAACACGAAAATAGGTATCTCACCGATCAACAGCGCTTTAAGGAAATAAAGTTATCATTGAGTAATGTGTTACATACTAAAATAAACTTATATTATAAACTTATATATAAAGCAAAGTAAGATAACCTAAAAGAATGTGCAGTGAGGCACAAAAAAGACTATGAGCCCAAGTCAAAAATTTCCATAAAGGTCTGTGTAGGCTCCATTTGGCATGTATCTTTGTTTAATGATGCTGGAATATAATAAGACTGAAAGCCCAAAGGGAGTGGGATTCAAGACTTGGGGAAACCAGGTAAAAATACAATTATGAAAGCTCAGCAGACAGAGCACTGCTGATACCAACTGAGGTCTACACATACTGAGGCAGTTATTGCTGAACAAAGCTGTCCAAAGAGGTGAAAACATCACAAACAAGTGGCATAAAATACAAGGGATAGTTTCCAGCATTACACTTACACATTAATCCTGGAAACAAGACCAAGATGGTAAGAATGTCAAAAGTACTCATGGGAGAAGCCAACAGGATAGGAGGTGCCCTTCTCAGTGCCTAAGACACCATAATTTATTTTAACTATATAGTATTTAAAGGTCAGGGCAGTTACTATATCCCAAAGGCAACTAGATTCAAGAAACATCAACATAATAAAACAAGGTTTAGCTATCTGCACTACAGTGCACAATTTGAAGGTTTGAATGGTGACTATCACAGGTACATTCTACAATAATGTCATTATATAATGATTTAAAACTTACCATGATTGACGGCTAACACTTTCCGACTGTTCATCTTGACAAAGTTTCCAAGTGGGAGCTGTGCATGACCAATTCCTTGCTCTACTGCTCTTTTATAAGTAATTCCCTGTGGGAAAGACACCAAAACAAGTGGACTGAGAATCACCATTTCAGATCAGTCCATACAGACTTATTACAAGTGTAATTTTCTGGCAAGAGCTTTGCCAGTGCTGCCACGATCTTGCTTTTACCCTGGTTAGACAGTTCCTGCCTCAAGGGCTACTTTTGGAAAACCTACGACTTTATATGTATGTCACACTGTGACATATGGTCAAAAGGATTGTAAATAAAACTTATTCATGCAGCTGCAGCTCTAGAAAGCATCAGCCATAGCCTGTTTTAAAGGTGAGCTTATGCTTAAACACGGAGCTACTCAGACTGCAGTCACTGGCTATTTTTTTCAGAGGAAGAGTAAAGGATAAGAAATTTTGCTTGCTTTCTTATGCCTGACAACTCCTGTGTCCAAGGTGGGCAAAAATGACCCTTAAAAATTGTGTCAACGCTTTGTATCACAATGACTATGTAAAGAATATGCTTCTGCTCCCTCCTAGCCTTTAAGTGTGGACTAACTGCTGAAGTATCATTTGGTACAGTCAAAGAGCCATCCCTTATCTTAGCATCCCATCAAAATATTCAACATGTCACCAGAAATTATGCAGGAATGTCTTTGAAGGTAGAAGTAACAGCACTTTAATTTCCTAGCTGCATTCTCTATGACATTCCAGGTCCACACAGCATGATCCCACATACAGGTATGGAACCAGATCTCTGAGGCATGTGTGCTACTTAGTCAAGTTCTCCTGACAAGCAAACTTATTAAAAAAAGACACCCAAGATGCAAGTGCTGCTGTTCATCTATATTTGGGCATAAAATGAAAAGATAAAATCCTAAAAAGCTCAGCATGTCTGTGCTCTGGAGCACAAGCCACTGCTTTTTCACACTTCTTCAAAAATTTTTTGAAGTCTCTTGTGATGAAGTTTGCTATTTATTTTGTTAGTTTACACACAAGCAGCACTAATGCCAAATAGGGTGCCAAAAAAAAAAGCTATAAAGAAACAGACCCACAATTTACCTTGTGGTGATTGTGATCCACCAGTCCTCCAATCACATAGGCTTTCTTCTCATCGAGCTCTCTGAGAACATCTGGGGAATCTGAGGTAAGATATACCAGGTCTTCTTTCTTTATTAGCTCACTATAGTGCTCTGTTCTAATTTGGATATCCTCAAAAAAAAAAAATGTAGTCAGAAGAAGTTAAATTCAACTGATGAATTGCTGGCCAAGCTTCACAGACCCAAGATGGGACTAGCAAAAATAAATCCAATACTAGGTAGTCATTCCACATCCCTCATTCGTGTTCAAGTATGTAGCATGGTGCAGATTGATTTCTGCTTCAACAATCCAATCCCTACAGCACTGACTGGTAAAAATTCACAGGAAGTTTTCTGAAACCCCAGAAGAACTTTACAAATCCTTAAGTTCTTGTGATTCCCTTCAAATGTTACCCTATTTCTCCTTGGGATCCAAATAATTTTCAAGTCCTCCTTTCTAAAAAACAAGCGAAACCAGAAGTAAATGCTTAATTAAAATGACTTATTTGGTAAGAGAGGTTTATGCTAGGGTCCTGCAAAGCAGCTATCACACAAGAAAAGCTGAAAATAGGACTGGTTTTATTTGTGCAAAGTGCTCCTCCTTTGAAGTTGTTGGAATAGTGGTTTAACAGCGAGTCACTAGGAAAACCAACATGAGTTTGACCATAAGACAAGGTACTTCTCTAAATAACACTTCAGTTCTGAGAGGCAACACGATGGAAGTGAAGGTGCACACAAGAGAATCACATCATGACTTCAAGGAACAGAATCTGTTCAATAAAAACAGGTGAAAATGTGTGTGTGTAGTTTTTCAAGAAAAATCAAATCTAGATTCAAGACAAGAGGTCTTTGGGTTATTTAAGTTAAATGAATTAAAAGCACAAAGAGCCACACCATTTCCAATATGCTATTGCTCTCATGGCTTAGAAAACCCCACATGGAAAAAGCACAGGTCCTTCGCAGCTAACAATCTAGTCAGCAACTACAATCAAGACTTCGATTTCTTTTACAGAAATATTCAATTATTCACCTTCCAGTTCACCCATCCTTTGTCATTTTCATTCATGTTGCTCTTCAACTGTCCCCCATGGCTCATCAAGTAAAACTTCAAACAGAACAAACAACAGGTACAAAATACAGAAACGTTAATATGCCACAACCTGTTTCCTTTCTTTCTACCCTTAACTATGTAAGACTTTCTCTATCCTTAACTATTGCTAAAACTCCTAATATTTTTTTACATGGAAGTGGTACTAGGACCATATTCATGCAGTTAGTGATACATTTGAAAAACAAATATGCTCTTGCAGTCACTTTCTTTACAAAAACCTGACACAGATAAAACTGACTATCAACAGTGTCTTATTGGCACATCAGTATCTGGCATATGGGTACTTTTATAACACACAGGTTGAAATTTAATCTGTTAAAATTTTCTTATTAAAAAGGGGCAGCTTAAATAGTTTTTTGTCTACTACAGTTCTCACCACTTCTCATATGTTTGGTACATGGCAACAGACAGTGCTCAGTTTGTTTAAACATACCTGCACAGGATGAAAGGCCTTGCGGTTTTCTGCGTAACATCTCTGAATTTGCTTGTGAAGCTTCTTAACATCCTGTACACAACATAATTTGTTTTTACTTAGTCCTTCACACAGACCATCACAAAATGCTTTACCATGAGCCAGTCAGAAGCTAAAGAGAGGAAAAAGGAAGCTTTTAACTGGCAAAAGTAACTATTGAGAGAGGTTGGACATCAGACCCGGAGAGAAAAAAACAGCCACTGTGAGGGGAACTGACAAGGAAACAAACACATCTTCCACACAAGTGTACTTGGACACCTCTAGGTGTGTGCTTGGGTTGCATTACTTTAGGAAAAAACCCCAAACTAAGCAAATATTACAGGGATTTAATTACATGTAATAACACAGAAAATTAATCTGAAGAATCAAGCAGATCTATCATTGTGATAATACTCAGTCTTTAACCCATGCAAAAATTCTGAGAATAGGCAGCTAATATTTAAGGAAACTAAATATGCATAATTAACCTGACGAACCCTAGAACAATGCAAATAATCTAGTGGCTAGCTAGCTCTGGCATTTTGACCTGGCAACTTGGACAATAGCTAACTATTACTTAAATTATTATTGCTTAAAATGTAGCAGACTTATTTTTAGGCCAATTATGACTTTTGTAAGGTAATTTACACAGTTTTGTTCTCAACATCCCAAAAGAACTGTTTTGTAAATGTAATTGATTCCCATTTTCAAAGGAAATATCATTATATTGCTTTGATATCTCCAGCTTGCCAAAATATTGCAAGGCAAGTTTTACAAACACTAGAGAAAGGACCTAATTAACCTCATTGATAAAGACCACAACCACACTTCATGCTTCCTAAACACCTGCAGAAGTGCCAGTTTTCATATCAGGCCTAACAGAGGCTTTGCCTGACCAAGGATGGAAATGTGTTTCACAAAGGATGGAGCCAGCAGGAAACATCCAGTCAGCATCTCTGAAACTATCAAGGTGTTCCTGTGGTCTCTCCTGGTGCAGTGCTGAAGGGCAGCTCAGTGAACCAAGTTCTACTGAAGATTCCTCAGAATTCTGTGGTGAGCTGCACTAGCTCCATTACTGCTGGAAGTGCTCTGCATCATGCTCAACAAGTAGCCAGATGGGCTTTGCAAAAGCTTGAATTTAAGCTCCTGCAGGGCAGCAAAGTCCCTGGCAGCAGCAGAAGGGCTCAGGGGGAGGGGTGAGGTCTGCCTAAGAAGCCAAAGGCTTCTTGCAGGAGGCAGCAGAGTAACATACTTTCCTAGTAAAGTTAAAGGTGTTTTGTTCTCAAAACCCCACACCAAGCATCTTGACTGGTAACTGGCTATCCTGGTGATCTTTCTCATATTTACCTATCCTGTGATCATCTAACCTGTCCTTTCATCCTTTCTAAGATAATTTTACAGACAGGCTGAAAAGTGTCCTCCTGTCCCCACTGCCCACTTGTGTGAGTGAGAGAACAAGCCTGGTATCCTCACAATGCTCAAAATCTTCATTTCCACAGATACTTACTAAGAGGGTTGGGAGCTTCAGGTCCACTTTGAAAGAGACAGTAACTGGATGTGGCATCTGCAGCCCCTCCAACAAAACCACTTTTGAGGCAGAACTGCGTCCAACTTCATGGTAAACACCTGGCACAAACTGTTTCTCTATTTCTACTTCTGGAATCAAACCAACTTACCACATCTCTGTGAAGGCAAATACAACCTTTGCCAAGCTTATATAAAAATAGTCCAAAGCCTAAAAAATTCAGCAACTGACACAGCCAGGTCTGGGAATCATCACAATCTGACACATGCTAACTGTGCCCTGCATGCTGCTTTCCAGTTTTTGTGCTCTGACACTGCATAAACACTGCCACTGGAGAACCTTTCAACGTCTGTATGTGATGGGTAAGTGTCTTTTACCTTTAACACCATCAGGTCATCAAAGCTGCAGTCCACAATGAGGCGAAGTGTACTAGGAACAACTTTCCTGCGCAAGCACTTTCTGTCATTCCCCTCATTATTGGAATCCAATTTTGACTGACGTTCTAGTTTTCTCTTCTGGCGTTTTTCTTTTCGTTTCTGCCTAAATAAACAAACAAATCAATCCTCAAAAAGTGCTGACGAATCTGCTGAGGTATGTGTTATGCACACAAATGCAGAGTTCTAGGACCAAGGTGGCTGTCCTGTGGCTGTGGTAGTTTAAACTTGGCCTGTTGCTTGCATTTCTGCTGGGTTGATACCAGCACAAAACACACAGCCCATCTTTGTGAAGTTCTGTCTACACCTACAGGGACAGACACCTGACAAGCTCAATGAACTCAATACTGGGAGTTTCATCAATTTAAGGGTGGTCTGAGTCAAGACTCAGAACTAATCAAAAAGACTGACAAAACTGCAGTATCCGAATCAGAATGTGGAAGGCAATCTACATGCTATTTCACTGAACACTTTTTCAAAAGGCTCCTGAAGCAATTGTTCCTTTGTCCCCCTGATGTGAGCAGGCAGTTGGAAGATCAAATTTTGGAGATAGCAACAGCCACTGTCTTGGGAAGGGACACTTGGTAGTCAGCAGGATAAGGATAAACCACAATCAGCTTGTTTGCAGATACACTTTCTCTCAACACAACAAAACAGAAGCTCATCATCGTTCAAAACTATTCTAACAGATTATAAGTCAACACATCACTGCATGTGTCAAAACTAATTGCTTTTACTCACTACCTCTGTGAGATTCACCAAGTCTGAAAGCAATAGGGAATGAAGGCACAATGCAATCAGAAAGGATCAAGGCCACAGGTTCTCTCTCCTTTCTGACAACCCAAAACCACACACTTTTGAATTCCTCCCGATATCCTCTTCAAGCTGAGCAATACTTCTAGTATGAAGAGGGGATGCTTACCTTTATAGCCTCTTCAAATGCAGATGGAGTAGCCTGCAGCTACTGCCTTAAGCCTGGTGTGGAAGAAAACTAGTTCAACTGCCTTGATTTGCTAAACCAACTTACAAGCAAATTCTGCTGACATGTTGCCACCATCAGCAGTAAACATCAGGTGTGAACACCAGAAATCTGTTTTGCAAACCATACCTTCGCAGGTCTTTCTGTTCCTCCCACTGTTTCTGCTTCAACAGCTTCTTCCTTTGCCTCTTGGACATGGGCTCAAGGCATTCTTCCTTGTTTGAGCCTGCCTCCTGTCCCTCTGCTAGACTGTCACTCAACTTCACATTTCCTTCCACATCAGGAACCTTAAGGAACAGGGTGTTTTCCACTGGCACCTCTGGACTGCCTGTTGGTGTTTCGGACGACATTAGCTTTTGGCCAGGATTTCTGACTTGCTTCTCAGCACGTAGGAAATCATTAAAAGCAACTCACCAGTTCTCTAGGAAAGAAAACAATGGTGTGAAGGTTACTAACAAGGAGCTCCATTAGAACAAGTATCACTCAACACTATCATAAACCTGAATAAACAAAAAGAATAAATAAGACAGGGCCCTTTTTTTGTTGTTAAAGCTAGGTCAGTGACTTTGCAATCAGTGACATGGAAAATATTAAAGACTGTAACCTGTATTCATAGTCTAAAACTCTGCCTGCTACATCTGAAGCTAGTCAAGAGTTTCCAATTAAAAGCTTTGTGAGAACAAAACTGCATGAGAGTATCCTACTGGATCAAAAGTAAAAGGAAAAATCAGCAGTACCAGTATGTGTACACAAACTAGTATCAACCAACCAGGAAAAGGTGAAGATATGACAGCAGAGAGAATGTAGAGAAATGTAATTTTAAAAGACACTAAAGCCATTTTGCATGGGGGAAAAAAGTGTTAACTAGCTGCACTCCTTCAAAATTAATGTTTATTTCTTCTGAAAACCTAAGGCACTGTCCAGTCACAGACACAGGCCACAGTCAGCGGACAAACACAGTAAGTAAGGGGATGAACAGCCTAAACTGTTACTCAGCAAAATACTCTGCCTTCCAATCAATGCCAATCATAGCCTCTCCTTTCCAACGGCAAACGCTCTTTGCCCATACTCCTATCTCCCCTGTGCTCGCCAGCCACGTACTTCTCCAAAGACAGCAGAGCACCTACAGAGCCGACAGGCACAAAACACACCCCCCTATCCCCAGCGGTAACCGAAGAGCCAGAAAACACCCCAAACACCCGATATGCTTCAGCCGGCGCATCCCGATTGCCCTGAAGATGTACGGACACTGAGCCCCTGTCGGTCGGGACAGCGCTGGGTGCCAAACCTGGCACGGTACCGCCAGCCCCGCACAGACAGACAGACCCACGGACACAAACAAACACACGTGTCTA
>NW_008656346.1:0-8243 GCF_000695815.1 Acanthisitta chloris | reverse complement strand
AGATCTCTAACCATTTCCTCTCAGAAAGTGCTGTTAAACTACACAGATCTACTGAAGATCTTTGCCTTTAGACAATTTTAGTTTCACACAACAGAAGTGCATTACACAGCAGTCACAGTGATTGTGTGACACAACAGCAGCTTTTATCCTAATAGCATTCAGTAATGGTTTAGATCACAGTAACTGTTAAGTCTGTGCTCCCAGAGTTGCTTACAGCAGGTTAATTCACAGACTGACACATCTCTGTATTGACTTACCCAGGGGAAAATTAGCAAATTTTTCACAATGACCAATCTGGTTATTGCAGTCTGAAATGAAATGTAACTTGCCTCCTCTAATACCTCAATTTCTTAACTTATCTTGCATAGTTCAGCAAATGACATTCTATCCATTGGAAATCCCATCTCTATTTTCTTCCATTCAGCATTATGCAGAATCCATGTTCCTGACATTGAACATATGCACAAAAATAGTCCGACAAAATTATGTTTGATGAACCATGTCACAGTTTAATTTTTCTTTTCTAAATATATATTATGAGTAAAGAGCCACTAATCACATATTTTCTTGATTGAAGATCCTCTGACAAAACAAATATTACTATTAAGTAGGATAAGATTTTTTTTTAAGGAATAAACACATCATTGAAAATGGGTCATGGTACTTCTCAGTCTAAGTGATTTTAGAGACTTTTTTTATACTTTGCAGAGGATGAAATGATCCAATCTATAGCAATTACACACTCCAAAAGCTGCAAACAATCCAAGCTCATCATTATTTTCCTCTTCTTCTAAAAGGTTAATTCCTCCAAACAGACAATAATGAAATCATAGGGGAAAAAATAGAAAACATTAAAGGGAGTATGGAGATAACCAGAAGAATTATTGGGATGATGGAAGGTTTACAAAGAAAAGTTACAGTTATTTACTGAGGAAAGCTAGGTGACCAGCTAAATCAGTCAAACAAAATTTAAAAGGATGTAGTTTGTGATATGGATATGCAGAAATGAGCCTGAACATGTTTAGCTAGACTATCCCCAGATCACTCTTGCAGACCCATTTTGAAACTCAAAAGTATGCAGAATATCTAATAAAAAAAAAAAAAGCCATTGTAGGAGAGGTGTTACACAGTGCAAAGCTACAGAAGTTATGGGGATAATATGATTTTAAACTGAAAATATCAGAGGGTTGTATACATGTACCCTTTACCTTTGCATAGTACTATGACATCCTTTGACAGCAGTAATGAGAAAGCCTATTCTAAGTTTAGAAAAAAAAAAGAGAAGAAATCAGCATAAACAACAAAATCAGAATTTTTTTGTAGCCTCATAGGCACATGACACCCTAATAAGAGTGCTAGAGGAGCTGAAGGAAACCTCCTGAGACCTGATGGATGACACTTGTTTTCATGAATCCCAGACAAGATTGAATTTCTGGAGTTATCTCATCTAAAATATTACACAATATGTTCATGTAATAGCCTCAACTGCTGCAGCTACAGGGCCTGAAGTGAAAATTGAAAAGGACAAGAAGGAAAGAGACCACTCAAACTAGACAACAGATAGGATTAAGATATTATCTACTGTCACTCAAACTTTAATGGTACACAAAACATTGAGATTTCAATCCTTTCACATTTTTCTGTTTCACACAGAAATACAATTTTTTTTGGCTAACTCAATAACCATCTTCTGTATAGCCAAAGAATTTTTCTGTATTTTTCCATTCCTAGTGTATGAATAGTGAAAATATCCTCATATATCAAGAGCAGGTCTGATAAATTTATTGGAGAGTAGATTCAATTCACTATTGAAGAAAAAATGTTACAATAGCTCAAGTCTCACAAGAATAAAAAAATGAATTTTGATTGGAACTTCACAAATAGGTATATTTGAATGGTTATAAAGAGAAATTCTTCACATGGGTGCTGGACAGAAATTTAAGAAGAAGAAGCATCACCAAAAGTGTGAATAAACTCCTTAACACCAATGTTGTTGAAAGGATGTAAACTAATAAATTAATTTTGGATGAAGGAACTGAATAAGGGCCTGAGGTAGAGACTAAAGTAACAGTAATGTTAGCCATAATTGTAGCTGATGTTAGCCATACTTACAACCTCAGCAGTAGCTGTAGTTTTCTGCTTAGGGCCTGTTTGCTATGCTTGCATGAGCTATGCCTGCAGGAATTTGCCATGTCTGCGCAAGTAAGATATACTGAGACCCTCATTGTCTTTGTGAAAGTAAGAAGATAAACACAAGGCCAAAAGAGACTGATAAGACAAACTCCCCCAAGGAAGCAAGCAAACTAGCCATGGGAGTTGGAAAGGTGACAAGAAGCAGTACACATCTGCCAAGCAGAGGACAAGTGATGGAACAACCATCAGGGGTCACAGAAGACCCTCAACGACCACCACCTCAACTGACTGTGCAAGTGCAAGAAGGGTGGAGATATTATAATGACTTTGGGGGAAATTAGCATATATGTATGAGTTCCCAGAAGTCTAATGAATATGTATGATTTGTAAAAATTAAAGCTGTCCCTTTTGGAGCTAGGGCGTGGTGTGGTGTCAGGAAGAGCAATTCCTCACACACTTGATGCCATCATTGAAAGAATGCTTGTTTAACAGTGTTATGCTGTTGGGCTTATTTCTTTGAATTGCAGTATTCAGAAGCAGGCATTCCTTTATTCCAGCTTAGAAGTCTAATGAATATGTATGATTTGTAAAAATTAAAGCTGTCCCTTTTGGAGCTAGGGCGTGGTGTGGTGTCAGGAAGAGCAATTCCTCACACACTTGATGCCATCATTGAAAGAATGCTTGTTTAACAGTGTTATGCTGTTGGGCTTATTTCTTTGAATTGCAGTATTCAGAAGCAGGCATTCCTTTATTCCAGCTTTGGATGCATGTGGGATCATTCCACCTGCATACCATTCCCAGAAGTCTAATGAATATGTATGATTTGTAAAAATTAAAGCTGTCCCTTTTGGAGCTAGGGCGTGGTGTGGTGTCAGGAAGAGCAATTCCTCACACACTTGATGCCATCATTGAAAGAATGCTTGTTTAACAGTGTTATGCTGTTGGGCTTATTTCTTTGAATTGCAGTATTCAGAAGCAGGCATTCCTTTATTCCAGCTTTGGATGCATGTGGGATCATTCCACCTAACATGCATACCATACCTACCATATCTATGTAATTACATACATATGCATAATTCTTCCATGAAAAATTATACATATTTAACAGATCAACAGATTTCCTAGAACTAAGTATCATATTTGCATAGTGATTACACATGTGGGTTAAGTCCATGAGGGGCTTTGCTGAGGGTCCTCTGATAGCTGTTTGTGGTGAATACCCCTCAAAATCCATGTGTTCACTACTTGATTTTGATGTATAAACTCCATATAAAGAGTTCTTTGCTGATCTTGCGGAATGTCCAGGTAAGTTTCTTCAGTTCCCCTGGGCCTCAGTTATCTTTTGTTTCCACATTGAGTTTCAGTCCCATAGGGTGGAGTTTCAATTCTATGTGATCAATAGTTAATATTACCATTGTTTGCAGAGAAACAACTTTTAAAACTTTTTCTTTAAACTTAACCCCCCTCCTTTTAAAAAACATTTTAAGCCAACAGAAGCAGTTTATTCTCTAAGCTGCAGGCATGTTGCTGAGATATATTTGCCCATATACTGAACTGTTGATCATTTTAGCTGAGCATTAAGCCACTGGGCACACCGAGCCCAAAGGAAATTGTGGGTTCCAGAGAGTTCAATCGGTGTGTATTTACACTGATTGTGATTTGGTCCAGAAGAGAGTCTGCAAAACAGAGCATCTAAAGGATCTAATAGATAGGATTTTCTTTTCTTTGCCAAAGATGCCATATTATACAACTACAGCATGTTATACAACTAGACTGTAGCCTCATTTCAGGTTTTTTCCTCTAGAAAGTTTTAAACTTAGATACTTCTACAGTAAGTTGAAACTGGAAATTGCAGAGTGTGCTCCATAGCTACTGTGTTACCAAGGACTTTCAAAATATGAAGTATATTGTAAGCGTATAGTGCACTAGAGAGCCTCTTAAAAATCTAAACAAATAAAGGGGCAGGAGGACTAATTTTAAAAGGTTAAAGGGGTTTATACAATGTATGTTAATACCAGGTAATTGCAATAGTCTAGTAGGCTCTGTCAAAAGGAATAAGTGGTCTTCTGCTGCTCTGATTATCAATAGAAATCCATTAGGAAGAGCTTGAGTGTAATTAGAATGGAGAGATTAAAAAAAATAATAGTAGCATTTAGAAAAATCAGGAAATGCAAGGTCGTCTGCAACATAATCAAAGGAGTATATAAGGTGTTCTTAGTAGTTTCTTGTGCAGTATAGTTTAGAAATAGCTGTAAAACAGGAAGAGTAAATGATAAACAGGTACTTCTCTCATACCTTTTCTTAGTTTATCAGCAGAAAAATGACATTACCAGTGCAAAATACACCTGAACCAATGACAGAAGTAAAACTGAATTTGCCAAATATGAGCAATGTGAAGAAAATTTCAGATGAATGCTAGAAGATCTGATATAATACATGTGAAAAACTGAAGTTTCAAAACAAGGCCCTCTTGCTTCATTTAGAGCCCTGCTGAGTTATTAAAGTCAAATTTGTAAAAATACTACAAATTATGCCACAGCTACATAGATAAACATGTTCACAATCTGTAGACTTAAACAACGGTATTAAATTGATAGTGTTGTGATGTCAGATGTGGCTCAATTAAAAGCAAATGGCATTCTATTTATGAAATCAGGATACAGCAAATATTAGGGTATGTCTTTAAACCAATGAACGTATCCTCAGATTTGCTGGAGCTGGGTCAGTGACCTACCTGTGACAACACTGAGCTCAGTTGTTAGCTGATTTAGTCTTCTAGAGGTTCATTTAAAAACAAACCAGATTATGTATCAGTTCCAGTGCTTTGTAATCCTTTCCCAATGTATTTATACTTAAACAAACCCTGGAACAATACTGTACTGGTTTTGTTCATACCTCACCGCTGTGAGCAGATCTGAACTCTGTGTATATAAAAAGAAAGTGGAATTCCTAAGAGCATATCATTCATTGGGAAGTTTGAAATAAATATACATCAAGTGAAATAGGGGATAAAACCAGCCAAAACAACATAAAAACCCAAACCCCAAGTCAGTGATACATTTCCTATTATGTTTACTATCATGCACCTATATCCTTTATTCATTAAGATAATAGCACATACAAAAATCACAAACGTAAGAGAGATTAGGTTACAAAATCCACAATATAACTGTAAGCATAACTGCAGTTTTCTATTTCTACTGTACTTCTTGGTCTTATTGATAACATGGAATATAATCAAGAAACTCTACAGGTGTCTTTCCACTAAAGCTGTGCTACAGATGCATTTCAGACTAAGGCAGATCCTGCCAAAGCTGTGCCTGGCTGCTCACTGTTCCCTCACTGAGAGTTTCCCCTGCTCATTCCTTTTTTTCCTGACTTCTAAATGCAGCTGTTAATTGCTTTAACCTTTAGTTGATTCCCTTGAACTCAGGAAATGTCTTTTATTAAAACTAAGCTAACCTTCATTCTAATTAATGCAGTTATAGCACTGTAAATGAGATCTTTGAGAATATTCAGAAATTGGTCTAACCCTTACATGTCAATTTGTCTAATTCTTACAAGTCAGAATTTCTGAAAATCTGATACATGCTATTCTCATAATGGGGTCTCCTTCTCAGAATGGTATGGCTACTGTATCCTAAATACCATACTGAAGTCACTGCTTTATAATATTTAACATGATATTCCATAGTAACTATCATTTAATAGCAAATCTATTCAAGGATGTGTCCTGGTTCTGGCCAAGACAGGGTTAACTTTTGCAGCAGCCAGGAAGGGCACAGGAGGACCCTGGGGTTATTCTATACCATCTCACATCATGCGGAGGGGATAGGGGGCTGGGGGGGTACCCTTTGCTCTGGTGCCAGTTTGGTCAGGAGTGGGATGTGCTGTAGGGCAGTGCCAGGCTCCGCGGGGTGAGCAGTCACGCGTGAGTCGTTTGCCTGTCTAGTACGCTGTTATTAATGGAGTTGTTACTGTTCATTTTCTTACTTCATTGCTGTTTCTCAGTAAATTGCTCTGTCTCAACGCGTGATCTTTACCTTTTGTGCCTCCAATTCCCTCCATCCTGCTGCAGGGGGAGGGGGTGGGGAGTGAGTGAGCAGCGTGGTCTGGGGGGTTTCAGAGGAAACACTAAATCTGGGAATACCACTCCTGAGCCACGACAGGATGTAAGAATAATAATTAACCTGTACTTAGTAAATCTACTTTATTTTGCATCCTTGAACACCGTAAGAAACACTATCACAGATAGGTATCGTTTTATTTTAATTTATGCATTTGCAGTGGTATCAGTAAAATTAATGCAAAAAAATGCAAATTAAGATCCAGATATTAACATGCCAAAATTGGATTCTTGTGTCTAAGCCTACCCTTTCCTCCCTTCTCAGATAAATACATGACTTAGGAGAACTTACACAGCAAATATTCTACACAGCTGTCAAGACATTTTGCAAGAGATCCTTTGTAGATGGAGAGAGTGAAATGTTAAAAAGAAACATTTGAGTTTTTTCCAGGTTACAGACTATTAAAGGACAAGACTGGATGAGAAAGCAATGCACATTTACAATTAACCGTTTTGGTTTGTAACTATGTATCAAATTAGATGCACCATCACCCGAGGGTCTCATTATAGTCTATGGCAGAAGACCAGCTCAATAGCCCCTTGGAGCTGCCCATTAAGTGTAAGTACAGAGTCTGTGTTTCTTTCTTAATGTTTCCAATTAAAAATTTAAGGTTGTGTAGAATGAATCTCCGTAATCCTACACTGTGTGTACTTTTCAGCTTCAACTTCTGTCCCAACCATGTCCTCCAGCTCAGAAGTAAAGCTGGTTATACACCTCCCCCTACTTCCCACCTAGCATTTCTCTGTGAATGAAAAATAGATGGAGGCCACAGGAGTTTTTGTGTGGTATTCTGATGGGAGCAGCACACCTATTGACATTTCCAGGCATGCATGCTCTAAAGTATCCAAGCTGTTCATTCAGATGAATACAGGACATACAAATTACTTTTTTCATCTTTGGTTTGTATTCATGAGTGGGACCACATAGTCAAATTGTTTTCACTCTCATATTCCCATATTGCCTAACACCCTCAGCATCCCTCAGTTCAATGTGAGTTGCTGGTCCCAAGTAGATCTGAACAGTATTAAAATTGCTATTCCCTAGTTCGATACTATGATTCCTAAGCTGTTTGACAGCATAACTATTTACTTGGATTGTGCCAGGGGTGGTTTTTTTGGCCCCGTTTTGGTGATGTCTGCACTATCACTTTACATCTTGCTTTTGGAGTTTCCAAAAGTAGAGGTTCTTTCTTTCTCTTACCAGGGGCTGCTTTGTTTTTCTCTCCCAGGTTGTTGCATTTTTCTGGACTCGGTTTTGTTTTCTTCAGCACAACTAAGCTTGTTGTTTGCATAGGCACCATAGAATTTCTTCATTATCCCTGGAACAGTTTGCCTAGGGATGTAGTGGATGCCCCAACCTTGGTGGTGTTCAGAGCCAGGCTGGATGAGGCCCTGAGCTACCTGGTTTAGTTGGGGGGTGTCCCTGACCATGACGGGGGGGTTGGGACTAGATGACCTGTAAGGTCCATTCCAACCCCTAAAATTGTATGATTCTATGTTCATGTTTACCTGGTTCTTTGCCTACTTCTATGTTTTATCTCAAGCTCACAGGTAGCAGCAGCAGCAGCGTTAATTTCAGTTGCCGAAGTGATTTGGCTTGAATTCAGCTTTTTAGCTGCAGGGGAAGATGTAAAGATAGACAGATAGACAGATAGATAGATAGACAGATAGATAGATAGATAGATAGATAGATAGATAGAGAGAGAGAGAGAGAGAGAGATAGAGAGATGCCTTCTGTCAGCCGTATCCAGGCTGGGGAGTAAAAAAATCTGCAGTAAAAATCAGAAGTGCATCTGATTTAAGTGTTTAGACCTGAAGGATTTTGATATTTTCCCGTCCTTTGGTAACTTCTTAGCAATCACCTTAGCTGCTGCAAAGATCAGCTTTTATTCCACCGTGACCAGTACGTGCTGTGTGACAGCACCTTTTGTCGTTAAACTGGGAGTGTATTCCCCTGGATATATTTCGTGCCGCTGCAGTCAGG
>NW_008656345.1:1767-9780 GCF_000695815.1 Acanthisitta chloris | reverse complement strand
TTGGATATTAGGAGGAATTTCTTCACAGAAAGGGTGATGAGGCACTGGAATGTGCCACCCAGGGAGGTGGTGGAGTCACCATCCCTGGAGGTGTTTAAGAGAGACTGGATGTGGCACTTAGTGCCATGGTCTAGATGACATGGTAGCGTTAGGTCATAGGTTGGACTTGATAATCTCAGAGGTCTCTTCCAACCTTAATGATTCTGTGATTCAAAAGATTGACAAGTGAGACCACCGTCGTTTCAACTTGTATGGGGTGTCACTTAGCATACCCAGCCCAGGTCTTTTTATGTCCTTATGCTTGTCAAAATAAAACATGCTGCTTTGGGGGAATGGGAGAGCTCGATCTGTAGGGTTTTTCTGTATATGTAGTGTGTGAGAATCTTCATCAGAGTAACTGCCCCTTTCTGGAAACCTCACTGCTATTTGTAAAGTACAAGAGCATTTGTAATCTGAGTTTAAGTGCAATGATAGTGTAAAAGAACAAGTCTGTGTGTGGAATGTGCAATACAGTTTGAAAAGGTCTGTATGAAGCTGTGACTGTCACAGTTTAATTACAATAAAGGGCTGTGAAGAAGGTTAGCTCTCAACTAAACAGGAAAGTAGAGACCCATGTTGACTGAACAGCTGCTCTCCATGATCATGCAAACAACTCTGCTCTGGAATTTTCTATTTAAATTGCAGCAATGAGGGATACTGTCATTCTGAATGGGTTTGCAAAATATTGAAAATATTTTAAGTGTTTGATCAACTTTCTGGTATCACTGCATTTTGAAATACTAATTTTCCCCGTGTTGTCTTTGCAGTTGTTAGGAAACTTTCTCCAGTGGTATGGAATCCTTTCAAACAAAACTCTCCAGGAGCTGTCCATAGATGGGCTGCTAAATAGATACATTCTTATGGCTTTTCAAAACTCAGAGTACGGAGAGGACAGCATCAAGAAAGCTCAAAGTGTAAGTAAAATCAAGCAATGTCTAAAATCGCTTGTAACTCACAGATTTCAACTGAAGTGAAAATGTAGTTTAAACTTGAGGTTGCCTGTGAAGCTTTGACTTTGATACGTCAAAAGTTGTAATGTCAGCGAAAAGTAGATTTTATATTTTTTAATACACAGACTATAGAAAACCTTTTCTGGCTCGTAGCTGTGGATGGATTGGGTGTACTGTGGGTTTCAGTGTCTTACTGCTTGGATTTGGGATAGTTTTTTGGTAGTTTTCTCACTGTTTGACTCAGCTGGGCCTTCCCACTGCATTCTCACCCAACAGACTTCACAAATCATGTTACACAGCTTTTTAAAGATTTTATTATGTTGTGTTTGACTTTGTTTTCCCTGTTCTGCCTAGGTAATTGCTTGTTTTCCTAAACAATGGTTCACTAATTTAAAAGGAGACAAGACTATTTCTCAGCTAGAAAATTTCTGTAGATATCTTGTTCACCTGGCTGATACAATTTACAGAAACAGCATTGGATGCTCTGATGTAGAGAAGAGAAATGCAAGGTAACTTGTTTTGGGTTAAAGCACTTGCAGTTCTTGTGATGTGTTTTATTTTGCTGGTGCATGCAAATGTGGCTAACTATCTCCATCCTGCTGTGTGTCTTCGGGAACTTCTTTGAAGTCTGACTTCAAAACTGTTACTCTGTGGTAGATGGGGATACTTTTAAGGTGTCTGAAAACAGCAACTTCTGGAAACATTGAAACACTGAGAATGTCTTTGGCATTGCCACTTTGTGTCACTGCTTCCTAGAAAACAGCAACTTCTGGAAACATTGAACCACTGCAAATGTATTTGGCATTGCCACTTTGTGTCACTGATTCCTGAGGGAGTTTATAACAAGGAGGAAGAGGGACTTTTTATATGGGCAGATAGTGTCAGGACTAAGGGGCAATGGTTTTAAACTGAAATAAGAGATATTTAGGTTAGGTATTAGGAAGAAATTGTTCCCTGTGAGAGTGGTGAGGCACTGGCACAGGTTGCCCAGAGCAGCTGTGGCTGCCCCATCCCTGGAGGTGTTCAAGGCCAGGTTGGATGGGGCCTGGAGAAACCTGGACTAGTGCAAGGTGTCCCTGCCCATGGCAGAGGGGTTGGAACCGGATGAGCTTTAAGGTCCCTTACAACCCAAACCATTCTATGATTCTGCTGAATTTTGTAGCTACAGGTTTTGGACTGTTTGACCTTGTGAGTCTGATGCTGATTCCTGCATCATGACTTGTGAATTGCAAACTGTCTTTTGTGTACTGTACAAAAGTTGTGCCTTATTTACACAACCTACTAGATGACCCTGTTTTGCCCTAGATCCAAAAGTCATTTTACTTGAATCCAATAACCAGCTTAGTTAAAAGTTCAGTAACCTGAAATGCTATGGGAACAGCAACAGCACAGGAATAAACAATCTTCTGGTC
The DNA here is from genome assembly GCF_000695815.1 of Acanthisitta chloris. Taxonomy (NCBI): domain Eukaryota; kingdom Metazoa; phylum Chordata; class Aves; order Passeriformes; family Acanthisittidae; genus Acanthisitta; species Acanthisitta chloris. Next base: position 7,379 of record NW_008656345.1, on the reverse strand, counting down.
TTGTTGCAGTTCTGAGGATCAGTGCAACAGTTTGAGTTTTAAGTTTTATCGTTGAACTCTCTATTTTGGTAGCCTGTTTCTAAATTTGAAAGAACTTTCTTCACCAGTTGAAATGATAACTTGGTAAAAGTTTGTGTTGGAAGGGAAACATCCATTTATCCTTATTTTCATAGTGAGTTCTGATTTAATTTCTATCTTTCATCCTCCTGCTTTTTCCCAGCATTTAACAAATCTGTTGCTGTTACCCTCATGATGCAAATCTAGTAAGTCTGCAGCAGAAATGTTAACTGTATGGCTTCATCATGTCATCTTCTGTTGGGATATTAATCCATGTCCATGATTGTTCTATTCCTGTATTGACTTCTCCCTCCTCTTTCTTAGGGAGCACATCAAGCAGATCATAAAACTCCTAGCAAGTATCCGAGCCCTGGATCATGCTGTTACAGTTGCAAACGATCACAACGTAAAAGAGTTAAAGATTTTAATAGAAGTAAAATAGACTTTTCCCACAACTCATTCTGAGCTTTAAAACCATTCCTGATGTGTAATTTATGTACATATGTAAAGTTTCTTAAACTGTAAAGTATTGATCTTTGTTTTAATACAAAGTGCATTCTTATATACAGCATCCTGAAAAAATAAAAACTATTGACTTCATTGAAAACAAAAATGGAATCCCAAGATTGTCATCTTTCTGGAAATCAGATTTTCCTTCAAGTTTTCTCAGAATCTTGTTTACGAAAATACTTTGTGCCCATGATTAGTGGTCATCTACTCCTGTTGATTGTTCCATGGTTAACTGGAATGTGTATAATATATTCTGTGTAATGCAAAGTATGCATATATGCCACCATGTTGCTTTCACACTGGATATAGAGATGCATTGTTGGAATAAGCTTTTCATTTGCTGAAAAAAGTACTTATTTTGACAATAAAATGATCGTATTGTTGGTCAAAAGGGCTGGTAAAACATTAAAATGTGTGAAAACCAGGAGAGACACACTGAAATGGAACCTGACCTGTTAAAAGCAGCTGTGCTGCACTCCAAGGGGAGTAGCTGAAAAGTGATTTGCAGACAGAATATGGAACTCTTAAGACTGTTCTTAGAAAAGAAAATCCAAGTCGATGCTTAAATGGAACTCTTAAGACTGTTCTTAGAAAGGAAAATCCGAGTCGATGCTTATTTTTTAATACAGGAAAGCACTGAGAGCCTGTGTCATCATGCACATGTAGATGTCAGCACTTCCTAAGCTCCAAACACCTTTCATTCTGTAGGAGTAATGTTTTACCCTGAACTCTGGACCCTCCTTCCTCCTGTAAGTTGGTTAAATTCACTGTTTGCGTTTGGATTTGGTTTTTGGGGTTTTTTGGGGTTTTTTTTGTTGTTTGTTTTGTAACTTCATCCATGGAACCTGTTTCTTCAGATCAGGCTAAAGATGTCCAGCAAAATGAAGGTAAAAACTTCTGAAGTATTTATATTATAGTAAATATTCAAATGTTACACTTCCCACTAAATATCATCTGAGAAAAATCTTTCAAAAAAAAACCAAACCAAAAACATTTAAAGTAAATGTAAATTAAAAAGAAAACCCTTTAAAAATCTGGTGATTTACATCAGAACACTAGTGAGTTGATCTTGGAGTCCAAGGCAGGGGGACAGCTATACTAGCCTTGGATTAAGAGCTATTTCCATGTGTGCCCTACTTTTTTTAGGGGAACTGTAGCAATTAATTTGCATACTGAATGACATTTTATGCTCATGTCATGTGGTATAAATGAGTATATGAAAAATGTACTGTTTGTAACATGCACACTTCCTTTGGACACTGGACAATTGTTTTTCTGAACTGTTGGGATTGATGGAGTACACTCAGAAATAACCTGCTTTTAAAAATCATTTCAATAAACTCATCTGTCGAGGAGTTGTTGCTGTGCAGCTTCGTCAGCTTTGTTCCTTTAGGAAGGGAGTAAAGGAAGTGGTACAGGTGCTGGCTGACTTTCAGCATCTCAGAAAAAAAGTCAGCTGTAAAAGCTGGATTTTTGGAGTGAGCACAGTAGAATAAACACTGGCATTCATACACCTCCATAAAGCAGAGTGACGTGTTAGTGGTCAGACTTCATCTTGGAGGTCTCCTCCAACCTTGCTGTGATCCCACAGCCACTCTCTGCTGCAATATGTGTTCTCCCCACACATACCTCAGTAATATGATTTGTAGTTGCTTTGTGAGCAGCAGAACTAATTCAGCCTGTTTTTCTCTGAAGTGTTGCCCCATTTTCCTAGGTTCCCCCTACCAGCCCCATAATAGCTGCATCTCCATGAAATATCCTACTGTAATATCCTTCTGTCTCATGGGCCCAGCAGCAAAGGGAAAGAATGTCTCCGTTGTGTTCCCATTATGAGTACTATGATTTGTAGTTGCTTTGTGAGCAGCAGAACTAATTCAGCCTGTTTTTCTCTGAAGTGTTGCCCCATTTTCCTAGGTTCCCCCTACCAGCCCCATAATAGCTGCATCTCCATGAAATATCCTACTGTAATATCCTTCTGTCTCATGGGCCCAGCAGCAAAGGGAAAGAATGTCTCCGTTGTGTTCCCATTATGAGTACTGAGTGGTCAGCCCAGCAGCAAAGGGAAAGAATGTCTCTGTTGTGTTCCCATTATGAGTGCTGAGTGGTCACCAAGCCTGCCAGAGTTGAAGAAGTTTGGACAATGCTGTCAGGCACATGGTGTGAGTCTCGGGGCTGTCCTGTGCAGGGCCACGTGCTGGACTTAAGTGATCTTTGTGGGTCCCTTCCACGTCAGGATATTATGTGATTCTATGATCTTTCGCATGTAAAAACTTACAGCCTTTCAGATCACTTCCCTGTCTCAAATATTGCTCAAGGAGAGGTGAAAAAGGTTAATAGCTTGACATCACAAAGAACTTGCTTCCTGAGAAGAGCTGCCTTGAAAAAAACCCAGTTTCATCTTCCCTTCAGAAAATGTAGGCAGGATTCAGGAGAGATTAACAAGAATATATATAGCAGCAGAAAGCTGAAAGTGGTAGCAGGTGGCTGAAAAGCTGCAGGGAGCAAGGGAAAGCAAGAATGTTTTGTCAGAAGCCACAGCAAGGGCAAGTCTGCACAAAGCCAGTGTTGCTGGGTGGTTCAGCTGCAGCTGCTTTTGTCCTCAAAGAGCTGCTGCCGACTGAAAGGGATATTGCTGGACCACTTCAAACACTGTGTGTCCTGTCACAAATCTGGAGGACAAGAGAGATCCACCCTTCTTTTTTGCTGCTTCTCCGAGTTTCATGTGTTACCGCATCTCCTTACCCTGTCTGCTTCTAGTTTGCTATTTCAGGGTTCAGCCAAGCCCCGGTGTGTGATGACTGTGCCCCTTCCATTAGTTGGTGAGTGACACACACGGGTTTAGTCTGCCATGTGTGCTACTTTGCTGCCTTCTCCCTTCACCTCTCCCAGGGCACACTGCAATGGCTGAGGTCCTTCTGCTGGAGCACAGGTTTGACATGCGAGAGCAGCAGCTCACAGAAATGTACTTTGGAGCCCAGCATGAAAATGAAGATATGTGGCCTTACGTTAAAAAAGGAATCCTGAGTTTTAGTGGAGTTTCGTCCCTGAAGCATGCCTCTTCACAGGCCTGAAGAGAAAAGGCTACCAGCAAATTTAAAAGAAAGTGTATCATTATATGCATGAGGGGAGGTATTTGGCAGTGAAGGTGTTTCTCTGTAGAGTGAGTACCCTCAGAAATGCCTTACAGAAAGTTTGTGAGAGATCCCAGGGCAGAAATCCTCCCTCTTTGTCCCAAGCAGTGTCCTCAGGCAGGGGATTAGTGTTGTCCAGCTGCAGCTGTCACATTCCCCCATGCCATCAGATTGCAGAAATTTTGTCATGTGAGGTTTGGCCTGGGGCGATTCACTTGTATGTGCCCTGGGCCCAGCACAAGCAAAGGTCAACTGGCACCTCCTTTTAAAATCTCCTTGGTTTTAAACTAAAAGAAGAAGGATTTAGATTAGATGTTGGGAATAAATTCTTTTCTCAGAAGGTAGTGAATCACTGGAACAGGTGTAGATGCCCCATCCCTGGAAGTGTTCGTGGCCAGGCTGGATGGGGCTTTGAGCAACCTGGTCTAGTGGAAGGTGTCCCTGCCTCTGGCAGTGAGGTTGGAACTAGACTATCTTTAAAGTCCCTTCCAATCCAGGCCATTCTGTGATTCTGTGATGACCACAGGAAGGTTTCTTTCACAGAGAGCACATTAATGACAGCTATGGTTTACTTTATACCCGTGAGTCTGTTACCAGATCTAAACTCACTTCACACCTTGTGCTGAGGGGTGGGCTTGGATGAGCACCTACATAAGGAGAGGCAGCTTCACCCATGGGCATGACTAGAACAGTCTCAGCTTGCAGCCTTCCTGTCCCACCTATGCTCACAACCACACCATGCAGCTCACACAGGCAGCTGTGCTGTGCACAGGCAGTATCCTTCTCAGATGGACCATCATGGTCAGCCCAGGCTCCTGTGATGTGGGAAATGCCCAAGTTTTGGCTCACTTCAGGTGGGTGCTCGTGCTCTGAGAGCCCTTGGGCATCAGGCTGGATGCAGAAAGTGAGGGCTGGGGATACCAGTCTCTGTGCCTTAGTAAATAGACATTAGTAGACTCTTGGACAAGAAGCTGAAAGAACAGCACAGAAATTCTCCTCCCACCAGTCAAATGCCACAATATTTTACATGCATGTTTAGCTGAATGAGGAAGAGATTCTGTCTAAACTGGGAGACATTTGTAAAATCCTTTGTTGGGTTTTCCAGGTGAGGTTGATATAAATAGGAAGAACTGTTAACTGGGTGGCAGGGAAACAGACAACACAAAACAGTTTGCATGGAAACAAGTAATGATGCATCAAGTACTCCCAGACCAAGCCCCCCAGCTCTGCCTCATTCAGAGAAGTCTCTGAAACACGGTAGCTCTCAGGGTTGGCAAATCCACGGTAAAGTTGGACTTGTTGGACAACAGGAAAGCACCCAACTGTCTGTTTCCCTTCTCTTTTATTGGTATATTCCCCAAATAAACACTTTTCCACCTTCCTCTGGTTGCTGGTAACCTAGGCCATGGCCCTTTGACAGGTTCTCAGTTTTCTGTCAACAAGTCATCTTGGACTTCTCTGCAAGTCCAGGAATTGCAGGTCTGCTCCTTGCTGTCCTGTTCAATAACAACTTTGGCTTCACCACTTTTTCAGTTCATTTCTTATGGTGGGATATCCAGAAATAGCTCCCTAAAATTAGCAGAGTAAATAGGGACAGGGAAGCATGAGGCATCCTATTCCAAATGTAATCAATGGGCTAGGCCCACGCTACTCACAAAGAGTCTAGGAAGGAAATTATGCTTTAAAGACTTTTTTTCTGTACATGCTATAAAAATCTTTACCAATATTCCTTCAGAAAAACAGAAATGGGAAAGCAGCATAAAGCTCTCCTCAGAACAGGCTAATTAGCAAACACAATACAAATATTAGTCAAGAGTCCTTGAAGAGAAGGGAGGAGGAAACCACCAAATCTTCCGTGTCTCTGTGCAACGATCTAGTGCTCAATGGTAGGAAATGAGAAGCAGATAAACAGGA
>NW_008656345.1:0-1738 GCF_000695815.1 Acanthisitta chloris | reverse complement strand
GGAAAGAACAGGTGACCCAGAGAAAGTCCTCTGAGAGGCTCTGATAGACATTTTGAACAATGGCAGCAGGAAACCAAGTTTAAAGAGCATTTCATTTCAAGTAAAGCTTGTGTCAAATGAGGTTGATTAGCCATCCATCAACTCTTGTGAACTGTGGCAAAATGAAAACATTATCGCTTACTGTAATTTTAATAACACGCTTTCATTGTTCCATTTTTGTAGCTAAGCTCCTTTATTGCCCTTCAGTGTTCATATATTAGCATGTTGGATTTTGCATCCTTATGTCCAGTTACAAAGCAAACTCTGGATAATCCAAGACAGGGCAGGGCCTCCCAATCCAGTTCTTGCAGTGCTTTGCAGCCCAATATGCTTAGTTGAAGATACTCACAGAGCTCTGGTTTACATGTCCATTGAGTTGCCTTCCACAATCTAGGATGGAGTGGCACAGGGGCTTCCTCCACTGACACGCAAGAGCTGAGAAAGCAATGCTATGGGGAAACTGGCCAAAATGAATCACAGGTTTGTACTAGTGCAGCTCCTGTTTCGTGGGTTGCTGGATTAGTGTCTTTGTTGTTTTGTTGGGGTGTTTTTCTGCATTTCTGCCTCTCATTTCTTTCTCTGAGTCTCATGGGGCTCTCTTGGTGATTCTCTTCAACTCATTTCACTATGACTTCTTCCAGTAATCCAGAGGTCATTACTGCTTTGTGTGGTTAACTCTTGAATATATTATGCAGCAGCAATCTGTCCTGTGCTCCAGCCTGATCAGTCTCAGAGCAGATGATCGATCAGATCAGTTGGGGTGGATCCCCAGATCTCCTCTGCGACTGCCCACCATGGCTTGTTTCACCATCTCTCTGCAGTGATGGAAGATGCTGCTGTTCTCCATGTAGCTCACCTTTTCTGTGCCAAGGCAACATTATGATTCTTCTCCTCTTTTCTTGCCACACCTACAGAGTCATTTGCTATTCCTTTCACCAGCATGATTTAAAGAACCAAACTTTCCTCTCCGTCACAATACCAAATATTGAAATCAAGTCATCTTGCCTCACAATCACTGCAACTTTTATCCTCTCTACCCTCACAGCACCTACTTCAGTCTCTAATAGCTATTCTGAAGGAGGATCCTAGAGCATCTTTCTTTTTCGATTGGTTTCAAGGTTGGAAAGACTTGATTGTGACCTAGAAACCTGATCTTGTATTACAACGTAAAAGACACGGAAATGTTCTGAGCGTGTCACATGAAGAAGACTGTGTCTATGTCAAGCCATTGTGCATCAGAGGGGTATTAACATTTGTTACAGATCAAGTATTTACAGATCAGGAGGGTTAGATATTTTGAACTTGACAGTCCTAAAAAACCCCCTTGTTGCTGCCTTTTAATACAACTCAGAGGAACTTAAAATCCAGAAGCCTCAGATGATGTTCACACCATGTTTGTATTCAAAAGGGTCAGCAGGGTAGGACAGGTTGGATACCGATGGTCCTGGGCAAATGAATGGAGATGCTGGTACAAAGTTCAGTCATTAAGGGCTGAATGTGGCACGTCAGGAGTGTCATTAGTGCTAGGTAACATGGCTTTACAGAAAAGACCACCTATCTTTTTAGGAAAAAAAATTTGATTTTATTCTCTGAAAAGCATACAAATCAGAGTGATAAAACCAATCGTGTAGATACCATCGAAGTCCCAGGACCTTCGGGCAGAACTTCACTGGCATTCTGATCCCAAATCCTGCCTTTC
>NW_008656344.1:10294-15766 GCF_000695815.1 Acanthisitta chloris | reverse complement strand
TTTTGCAGCAGCCAGGAGGGGCAGCTAAAGACTCTGGGTCTACTCTATACTACCTCACACAAGGGACAGAAGGGGAATGGTTTGAGCCCCTTTGTTTGGCCTTGTGACACATGAAAGGTACGATGTGGGCAGCACGGGGTTCTGCGTGGTGAGCTATCACCTGTGAGTCACTTGCCCGCCTTGTACATTCTATTATCAGCATTGTTGTTACTGATTGTGTTCTTATTTTGCTGCTGTTCCTAGTAAATTTTTCTTATCTCAATCCTATGCCCCAGCTCTCCTCATTATGCTGGCAGGGGGAGGTCTGGGGTGTTTCAGTGGGAAACGCTAAATTGGGGAATACTATTCCCAAACCATGATACATCCACCACAGGATCGCACATGTTTTGCGCAGATATATCTTTTCCTTTACTCTTCTGTTCTTTGCTGTTTTATGTGACACCATATTGATTAGACTTCCAGAGCATACCACTCCAGACATATTTATATGGCTGTTTCAAATGATTTATAATGACTAGTGTTGTAACAGAAATACCGTTTTGGAAATAGAATACTAGTCAATAGCAGTAAAGTTTTTGCTAAGTGCCAGAACTCCTTCTACCATGGAATACGTTGCATCTAACAACTTACTATCTGAAGACCCTATGTTCAAGTTGATGTAATGTGATATAGGACCAAATTTCAGTGCTCAGTGGAGCCCTACAGGGTTATCTCAGGTGAACATCTATCTTTCCTAATTACTGTGATGATCAAGCTGAATAATGCACCCAGCAAAATGACAAATCGGTCTAAAGATTGCTATGGTGCATGAAACCCAAGTTCCTGCTTTCCCTCTTACCAGGGAATTCTCCTTGACTGCAGAAACAGTTTGGATCAGCAAGTATTGATTCATTTATCTGAAACATTGTCCCTCCAACAGGAGAGAGGTAGATGTGTTTGCTTTAATCCGATGCTATTTTCTAGAAAGCTTTGAAATTTTGTAAGAAGGCTAATATATCTATTATTATTATGTTGTTCTAATACTTACATTGCCTAGACACAGAACAGATGCTAATGATTTCAGCTTTGCAAAAAAACTTCTCAAAAGAAAATATTACAGATTCAGGATTATTCAAAGTTAATGTGGGATTTCATACCAGAGCCTAGAATGGCATGCATATCCAGTCCTTTTATGAATAAGTGAGTCTCCTTGTAGGGATATGGGCATAGGAAGGATAATTGAATCAGTTCATTGTTAAGATTTTATCTATGAAACCAGTGTGATGACAAGAAGTATATTATTTCTGCAATTTGAGGCAATTAAGTCTTTTTCTTTTGCAAACTTGCAATTTCTCTTTTACAAAATTCACAAGACTGAATGAAGTCTAAACAAATGAAGTCTACAGTCTGTCAGAAGAGCAAGTGATCAAAGCTTTGCTTTGTAGGCTAGTGGTTTTATTAATAAATAAAAGAAGTTCCAAACAACCCTTAGTGCTAATAGAATGGAGTTGCTTTATCTCCAGATCTATTTGTGGATCTATTTGTGGCCTCTCAGTACATTCTGCAACTGTTGTAGCAAGGATAGCTTTGCTTTCCACGTTGAGGGCAACCTCTGCATTATGTGGTGGGTTTTGGTTACGCAGATGGTTTTTACACAAAATACAAACCCCTTCAGAGTAGTAGTCTCAAGAGTTTGCAGAGTTTCAAAGCAGTCGTTCAAGAGGAATACTTTTTACTCCACAAATATAGCATGCAAATGCTATCGACAGATTTGACAAAATCCCAAGTTTCTGCAGGAAAATTGCAGCGAGATTAAAATCTTCATGTCTGTGTAAAGCAGTACTGTTCAGGGAAACATGTTCTTTCAAAAAATCTTCTTCTTCTTATCATAAGCTTTTCAACCCAGTTGACTGTTAACATTGATAACTATAAAGTCTGACTTAAAATTCCAAATTTATTTTTTTGCTGTCACTGGGTTAGGGGACTGGAAATCTTTAGTAACCTATAACAAATTGAAGTCCAAAAGGTTCCCTGAGTGTCTTAACACATTTAAACAGTATTGCACTCCTTGAAAAGGTTTGAAATTAGGAAATGTCAGATTCTCATGAGAATCAAAAAACTGAAGAAACTTCTGAGATTTGCAACTATCCAAAATGGCTGAATAAACCATGCAGATATTCATGCTAATCTCTAATTTAAGATCAGGTTTTAGATCAGATCCCCCAAAAGAGGAAAACATTTGTCTTATCTTTGTGGTTTAAATTTTTAAAAAATCTATTTCAACAAATGCATAGTATAGCCAGAACAAATGCAATTTTTCAGAGGGAAACATGGAGGCAAAATGAATTGCCTAGAGAAGAGAAGGTTGCATGTAGACCTCATAGCAGCCTTCCAGTATCTGAAGGGATGAACTGGGAAGCCGCAGAAGGACTCTTTGTTAGGAACTGCAGTGATAGAACAAGGAGTAATGGGTACAAAGCAGAGGAAGGGAAATTTAGATTAGATGCCAGGAAAAAGATTTTTACATTTAGGGTGATGAGACACTAAAAAAAGGTTGCCTAGGGAGGTAGTAAATGCTCCAATAGGCAGTGTTCAAAGCCAGGCTGGATAAAGCCTTGAGCAACCTGGTTGCCCATAGCAGCAGGGGTTGGGACTAGATGATCTATAAGATCCATTCCAACCCCTTAACAATCTTAAGAATCTATGAATGCAAAACATTCAAACATAAATCTTAAGAAATGCAAATAAAATTCAGGCAGTGTGAAATACCAAACATAATGTGGTAGCAAATATCTCAAAGCAGTACCTACTCTTTTAGGCGGAGCTGTATATATTTGTAAACCAAGCACATGGTAACAAAGTACCAAAAGACTAGAGTGTGCACACAGACATAGCAAAAAATGAAGATTTCAGAAGGAATGCATGAAGCACTTGAGAAGATCAGTTCCCAGAAAATGTAACACCATATCTGTTCTTCCAGACAGCTACACCTAGTGACTAGAACACTTCCTTAATTACTAGTGAATATCATATGACTTTTCGGTTGAGAATTTGCACAAAAAACATAACGATGCGACAAACTTTACTTGATTTTGTAGAGTTTATTAACAGATGTAAAACCTGATGATATTGAACATGTGAAAAAAATATATGCAAAATATAATTCATACATGGGCCTCTGATGTGGTGAACATTCAGGTAGAACAAAACTTTAATCAAGACAGAAATATAAGTATAGGAAAAAAGATAAAGGAAATACAGTTCAAACAAGTTAGTAAACTAAATTCCTACTAGGAGGACAATATTATGGAGAAAGCTAGAAAAGAATAAAGGAAGAATAAGTTTCTGACATTGAAAGATTGAATGTATTCATAAATCTGTGGTCTGCAGCTGACATAGACTTGTCTGTGTATGCTGATAAAAAATCTGGTTACTTACTGGTTGTTCTGGATTACTATTCCTATTACCCATAGTAGTACCACGTTAGAAAACACAGCTGAGCATGTAATCTCAGATATAAAATCTGTATTTTCCACCAACCATGACAATGATGTGTAATGGACCACAGTTTGATTGCTATGAGTTTTAAGTGTTTAGCAAGACAGTATGATAGCTAACCTTAGATTCTTAGCCACAGTCTAGAGGTATTATGAAAAATATTTTAATAATTTTTTGAAAATATAATCCTTTTAAAGGATCCTTTAAAAGGCTTAGTAGTTGAGTTCTGATCTCTATTTAACACCAAAAAATTGCAAGGCAGAATTCCTGGATCATTGGTAAACTAAACTATTATTTAAACGAAAGCTTGGACTTGGTTTCTTCCTTCATGAGATCATTCATGTTAAAAATAGAGAAGTTGAACATTCTTGTAAAAAATAGGCAGGACCAAGAGAATAAGAACCTTTCAGTTCTTTGACTGCAGTTCTGCTTTGCTAAAGGGAGCTCAAAACAAGAAATGTATAAGAAAAATGGAGCACATCACCAATTTTAAGACAAAGGAAAGGAAAAAACAAAGGATCATACAATTTTAAGGGAAATGCTAATGCAAAGCATTGCAATGACCGAATTCATGTGCTATTTTGCTGGGAGGGGAAGGCTAACAGCTCAGAGAATGACTGAAAAATATTGATACATACTTATATATGCTCAAAGTCTAGGTAATATAAGGTTTGGCCTCAAACCTATATAATAGGTTAATCAAATAATAATGCAAACATTGTCTTGAACACTTACAGGGATGAGGCACCCACAACTTGTATGGGCAGCCTGTTTCAGTGCCTCACCACCCTCAAAGCAATGAGTGTCTTCCTGACATCTCATCTAACCCTATCCTCTTTCAGTTTGAAGACACTGTCCCTTGTCCTATCACTCCATGCCCTTGCCCAAAGTCCCTCTCCACCTCTCTTGATGCCTCTTAAGGCACTGGAATGGCCTGTAAGGTCCTTCTCTTTTGCTGGCTGAACAGGTCCAACTCTCTCAGCTTGTCTCCACAGCAGAGGCGCCCCAGCTTCGTGGCCTTCTCTGGGCTCTCTCCAATAGGTCCACATCTTTCTTGTAGTGAGGACACCAGAGCTGGACCTGCATGGCACTGCAGATGCGGTCTCACCAGAGTGGAGCAGAGGGTTAGAATCCACTCCTCCATCCTGCTGGTCATGCTGCTGCAGTCCCTTTCTGGGCTGCAAGTACACGTGGTCTGGTAATGCTGAGCTTCTCCTGCCAACCAACACCTCCAAGTCCTTGTCCTCAGGGCTGCTCTTAATGCATTCTTCACCCAGCCTATATTTGCTCTTAGGGCTGCCCTGAGCCAGGTGGAGGATCTGGCACTTGGCCTTGTTGAGCTTCATGAGGTTCTCACAGGCCTACCTCTGAAGCCTGTCCAGGGGCCTTTAGCAACTTGCTGAGAGTGCACTCAATCCCACTGTCTGTGTGACTGACAAACATGTTAAACAAATGTTACCCAGGTTAAATGTTAAAATCGGTTGCTATTAGAAACCTGAAAACATATTCATATCAAAGAAACACACTCAGATGTAAGGATCCTTCTATCTTTCTCAGGCTTTTTGCTGTCACTCTGTAATGTAAAGAGCACATGCATCTTTAATATAATCTCTGTGCAAAATTCCTAACACTTTTTAAAAGTAATGTTTGGTTAGACTTTCAATTTATATGCAAAATTTCAGTGATTTTTTTTGTGTATTTCTTCATTCACATCTACAAATTTGATTCTTGCACATGTAGAGGTTATGTACACTTCAGTCACAGTAGGAAAAAGAATGAATGTGACCAACCTCCCCAAAACATTCATAAATATTTGTAAACAAAATAAGTATCTCTTTCACTGTAAATTGAAATTTAATTTTGAATTCAATTAAGATACACTTCTAACTGAGCTCCAAGAAAATTCTAAGTATAGGGATTACTTGGAGTGAATTGGGGGTGAGGTGGACTGGATCAATTATAAGACAATTCAAAATTAAGGAGAAGGTTAAGAAG
>NW_008656344.1:0-10092 GCF_000695815.1 Acanthisitta chloris | reverse complement strand
TTAACCATTTGAAATTTCTTTGAGCACTTTTGTTAAGGAAAGGAAGTACTGTTTGCTGTTTATACAATTTTATCCACAACACCACATGCTGTATACAGAAAGAGACTTCTCCTCTTTTCTTCTTTGCAGCCTGTTAATCTATAAGAGGAAATTCTTAATCTATATTTTCAAATACAGGATGGAAAGTAAAGCAGCAGGATGCTGTCCTGTCCAAATGTTGTTGACAGAAATCTCCAAAATAATCTTATACCTTCCTGTATGAATAAATCTTTGTTTAGATAATTTAATCAATACAACACCCCCATATTCCCCCTCCCACCCCCCATTCCCCCCCAAAAAAAGGAAAAAATAAAGGAAAAAAAGAGGGTTTAATCCAAACCCTGCTGAAATCTGGAATATTTTTACTAGTGTAAACATGTTTTTTATCAGACCTCTAAAAGTTCAGTACAAATTCTTAGACTTATAGGTACTGTTTGTATGTTAAAAGAAATTAAACATTGTTAGGATAGTTCAGCCCAGTAAGGGAGGTTAATTATTTTAGTTGTTTTCCTAACATACAAGGAGAGAGAACTGCTAAGAATGGCTTTTGTTAAACACAGTACTCAGTTAACTTGCATCTTACACTACTAAGGGCTTGCAGATGCAAGATTTTACCTAATTGTGACAGAGCACTTTCCATCAAGAGATCTCAAAAGTCCCTTAAAAATTATGTTACATCATCCATTCCTCTGCTAGAAATAGAGGTATAGAAAAGTGAAGTGACTCACAACACACAGAAGCCCTGGAAGAAAATCAAGATTTACTTTTCACCAAGTCCTGTATGTTGCATTGCTTCCTCTAACCAATGAGTGCTGTTTCTTAAAAAAATCAGAGTGAAGAAAGTGATGGGAAGCAGATATAAAGAATGATTGCGATAAATAAACAGAGAAGACACTGTAGCTGTTTGCACAGCAGCCATTGAACAGGCTGTTTCCAAGTGTAAAGGGTGGGTCATCCAGTGGGGCACATTGGATAAAACCTAATATTGCAGCAAAGTGCAAACTTCTCTATGGACAGCAAATCTTTCCTGGAGAGTGTCAGTGTCCAGAACATATGTTCACTCTGTATCAGGGAATTACACTAAAGGTTACATTTTAAAGGGTCTTCATCAAACACTCTAATGCCCACTTTAACCCTCTGTCTTAGCCAGAGGAGAAAACAGCCACATCTGAGAATTCAAAGGTTTACTTAATGTCCCTGATTTAAGATTCCACAGACCCTATCAGATGAAAGTACCAGATAGGGTGCAGTAGATGGAAGTTAGCTTGAATACATCTTTGTGTCTTTATTGATCTTTCCTAAAAGGTTGATGTGCAGATACTGATCTTACACTCAGAAAGAAAGAGAGGATGATACGAATCCTAAGAAATGGAACCAAAATAGTGTTACCTAGTTCTTCATAGTTGTTAGCCTCAGCTTCCAGCTGCATATAGAATTGTGTATACCTGTGATCTAACTATATGTGCAAATGCCCCTTTAGCGCTCCAACTGATTATTTGCCTGTGTGATCTCTGCAGTAAAGAACATATTAGAACCAACCATATACACACATTTCTAAAAGGTCAACTCTCATCAAGAAACAATTTATTCTACAAGGGCAATAAAATTGAAGAATGGCAGAAGCAGCAGCTGTATGATCATCCAGAGAGGGACAGAGCCAGCTTCTCTGAAAGGCCAGAGACTCTTGTGCTGGTTTGAAAGCAAACCAGTTAGAGACTCCAAGTCAGAAATACAATTTAATAGGAAAAACAAAACAAGAAGTGCAACAGTACAAAAAGAAACCACTGACAGAGTCAGAAAGTAACCTGAGACCTTGTCAGTCAGGGTGTTGGTAGTAGTCCGATTAAGTGGTGGCTGCAGTCCTCCTGGAGTGATGGGTCTGTTGGAGCGGTGATCCCTCAGATCTGGTCCTCTTCCGAAGGTCCAGTGGCAGCTTTTTTCCTCTGGGAATCCAGCAGGCAAAAGGGCATCGGTGTTGGTCTAAACCCCAGTTTTTATCCCTGTGGGAATGCTTGGCTCCCCCTCTTGGGGTGAAGCGTCTTGAATGGGACTATGTAATTCTATGCATGCATAGGTCCCAGACAGCCCATTAAACAAAGACAGCCTCCTTCGGGGATGAAGAGGTAATGATCACTGCCCCCACCTGCTTTAACAGCTTGTGGAGATGATAATAGAATACACACCATTGGTTACCCCCTACATTGTAACCTAGGACAACTCTGCAATTAAACCGAAGCCTGTTCAGAGGGCAGGAAAAAAATTCTACTTCATTCAGTAGCTAAAAGTCAGTGCACACTAAGGAGCACAAGAGCTTTGACCGTTCCAGAACTCTGGATATTTTATCTAAATTCAGGCCAGACCTTTTGTAATCCTCTGAAATTCTTGCCTGTAATGACAGACTAGAGAATTATTGCCACAGATTTCCGAGTGCTGTATGGAAATACACTTTCTTTAATATATTTTGGATTCTAAGTTCACCTTTGGTGGATATTCCCTTAATTTCAAGCTAAAGAGGAAAGGCGAGTGGATAGGCAAGCAAAGACCTGAATTGTCTCTATTTACATTTTTTTCAGAATGTTCAGGAAGCAGCCTTCACCCTAATTCAGGTTTCCACATTTTAATCATCAGTTCATTTCACTGCTTCATGCCCCAAGGTTATTTTTTCAATTTAGAAAAGAAGTGCATGGAGATATGTGTAGGTTGCAGAGACACGGTTTCATCTGTTTCCTACAGATTGCTTTAAGAAACACTGCAATTATTAAATTATTTTAATTATTTCTCAGGTTGGTTTCCTCTGAAGTTCCGTGACAGGGAATGCTCTGTATTCTTCATCTTTATAAATGGAGAAGTAATACACAATAAAATAACAAAATGCTTCTTTGTAACAGTTGTTTCATTGTTTACCACACCTGTTTTTTTCACCTTACACACAGCAGGTGTCGATAATTCATGTCTGAGTTAAAGTACTGCTGTAAAAGTTTACCAACTTTGTTCCATTAGCAGTAGATCACTTTTAAACATATTCAGAGTCTGCCTTCTTATTTCTTGAACTTGGTTGTTACCTTCATATCAGTATAAAAGATTTGTTTTTAAAAAAGCTGTGCACTTCGGGCAACTTATGAAGGGGAATATTATTCAGGTGTAAATGCCTTGTCACCACCATTTGCAGAGATCTCGTGTATAAACCGAAAGCCAAAATCAACATTTTAAGAACTTTGCAGTGGTTTAGGAGACAAATTCCCATTTTGTGGAATTAGACTCTTGATGCTGTGCAAGGCTCATATTTCAGCCCATAGATGCCTGGAGAAATATTCAAAACATGGAATTTGACTCATGTAGCTACCATACACACAGATTTACTGGGAGAAGAAGTTCATTATCCAGACATTAAGTTAACAAGATCAGCATCATGCAACCTGATCACAATCACACAGGAAATTTATATCATGGCCAAGAGTGATTTATATGGTTCCTGGTGGAATTAGGTCCTTCAACATGCAGGAAAAGGAAAGCAGCCTCCACTTGATGCCACTTCTGGGCCAGAAACAGGTTTCAGATGTCAAGCTCAGGCTGGCAGGCAACTATCTCCCTCTCATCTCGAATTCAGTGGTTTTGTGTGGCCAGGTTCTGGTGGGGCAGAGGGTGGGCTACAAGGGTAGCTTCTGTGAGAAGTTGCTAAAAGCTTCCCCATGTCCAGCAGAGCCAATGCCAGTGGTTCCAGGGTGGACCCATCACTGTGGCAAGGCCAAGCCAATCAGTGAGGGTAGTAATGCCTCTGGGATAACATAATTAAGAACAACAAAAGAAGTTACTGTGCAGAACTAATTGCAGCCAGAGAAGAGAGGAGTGAGAACATGTGAGATAAACAACTATGCACACAGTGAGGTCGGTGGAGAAGGAGAGGGAGGATGTATTCTAGGTGCCGGAGCTGAGGAACCCCATGCAGCCTGTTGTGAAGACCATGGTGAAGCAGCTGACCCCCTGTAGTCCATGGAGATTAACAGAGTACAGAGATCCACCTGCAGCCTGTGGAGGAGAGCTACACTGGAACAGAGCTCCTGGTAGGACTTGTGATCCTGTGCGGGAGCAGGCTGTCCCTGAGGGTCTGGACTGCACCCTGTGGGGAGTGATCCACACTGTAGCAGTTCCTGGAGAACTAGAGCCAGTGGGAAGGGCTCATGTTGGAAAAGGTCGTGGAGAGCTGTCTCCCATGGGAGGAACCTCATGCTGGAGCAGGGCAACGAATCCTTTCCCTGAAAGCATTGGCAGAAACAACGTGTGATGAACTGATCATAAACCCCATGATACCAAGAAGTAGACTGAAAACAGGAATTGAACAGTTAAAGCTGAAAGTATAAAGAATAGCTTTACTAATGGCACTATTTTAGCTTGGCTGGCAGGGTAGCAAGTTTGGTGAAACAATGTGCCTTCTCTGTAAGATAGTAGAACAAACTAGACTCAAACCTTGGCAGTAGGAGGAAAACGAAGACCATATAAGGTGTGGAATGAAGAAACAAAATGTTCAAGATAGAGGCAAGGTCAGCAAGGCATGTAAAACTGTACAAAGGGGTAAATGGTTGCATAATAAGGGTGTCCAAAGGGCACTGAGGAAGAGGAGGCGCTTCATCTTCACAACCACCGAATGACCACCAAGACCATGGGACTAATGCCAAGAGGGAGGAGATGGAGGAGGAGTATATGATAATGATATCTGAGAACTAATTTTAATAATAACCACCCATTCCTGGAAATAATGAACATGCATGAGCATTTAATGTATATAAACTGTGAAGTTTTTGTCCCTGGTTGCACAAGTGTGGTGGAGCAATCCCCCTTGTGCCCAGTGCTGAATAAACAAATACCTGCTACTCAGAGATACAAGTCTGTGAGTCATTCTTTTCAAGGCTTTTCTTGGCATCACCCACTCCCCATTTCTCTTCGTGGTTACGGGGGAGGAGCTAGAGTTGGGAATGAGGGAGGGATGGAGAACATATTTTTAAGGTCTGCTTTATTTTTGTATTATCTTGCTCTGATCTTGTTAGTAATAAAATCACTTAATTTCCCCAAGCTGAATCTGGTTTGCCTGTGATGGTATTTGATAAGTGATTTATCTCTGTCCCTGTCTCATGAATCCTTTCATTATATTTTCTCTCTCCTGTCCATTTGTGGAGGGTAGTGACAGAGCAACTTTGGTGAATGCCTGGCATCCAGCCAGAGTCAACCTGCTACAAGAGCTCAGACTTGTCCTTTGAGGATGGGCATTTATGTCTCTTGCAAAGACCTGAGTAAGGATAGGCCTTTGATTTCTTCAAGGACTGGTTGTATGGGACTTGGTGCAAGCTGGTCTAGTAGAATGAGCCCCTGCCCATGTCAGGGGGTTGGAACTTAATGATCTTCAAGGCCCCTTTGAACTCCTACCATTCTGTGATTCTTTGATTTTAAAACAGGTTATCTAGAGAAAGCAATGCAAACAACTCTCCTGTATACCGATGTCAAAGATCACCAGGAGAGGATAAAAATCACAGTTTCACATCTGTGAATTGAGGAGAGCCAGACCGTCAGCTCCTTTACCGCAAGAGACTGATCTAAAAGGTGATGGTGCTGGCTAAGCAGGAGACAATCACTGACACCTGCCTGAAACTGCACAGCAAGAAAGGACAGAAAGGGCCATGAAGATGCTCAGTGGGCTGGAGTACCCCTACTATGCAGGCAGGCTGAGAGAGTTGAAGTGGTTCCACCTGGAGAAGAGAAGGCTTTGGGGAGACCTTATTGCTGCTTTCCAGTATTTAAAGGGGGCTTATAAAAAAGAAGTAGAGAGGAGAGAGTGATAGGACAAAGGCAAATGGTTTTAGACTTAAAGAGAACAGGTTAAGGCTAGACATTACTAAAAATTCCTTTGTAAGAGGGTAGTGAAGCACCGGAACAGGTTGCCCACAGAAGCTGTTGATACCCCATCCCTGGAAATGTTCAAAGACAGGTTGGATGGGGCCTGAACAACCTGGTCTACTGAATGGCATCATTGCTCATAGCAAGATAGTTGGAACTAGGTAGTATTTCAGGTCCCTTCTGACTGAAACCATTAGATAGTTCTGTGACACTACAAACTGATGACCTAGAGGGAGATGAAGAACTCAAACATGAGTGCGTGCATTGAGTCAAGTTTGCTCTAGCTGCCATTTTATCAATCCACCTGATTTTCTAACATGTTCTTGGAAAGGATAATGCATGGAAAAGAAAATGCAGAAAGATAGACAAATTGCACCTCCAAAAGGAGCTCATTGTTTAACA
Organism: Acanthisitta chloris; assembly: GCF_000695815.1. Classification (NCBI taxonomy): domain Eukaryota; kingdom Metazoa; phylum Chordata; class Aves; order Passeriformes; family Acanthisittidae; genus Acanthisitta; species Acanthisitta chloris. The sequence goes on along the minus strand of NW_008656344.1, from coordinate 3,765 downwards.
CAAGTTGGATATCTGCCTGCAAGTGAAAGAAGAGCAGGTGTATCTATTACAGAATTTATCTTGCCAAAGGATCTGACAGTGCTGTTGGTTTCTCTCTCTTAGGAAAGTTTTAGGATTATCATCCATGCAAATGTGCAGACACCATGCAAAACACTAATTGTTGAAAAGTGGTGGGAAACAAAAATGGACTATTTAGAGCAAGTGTATATTTGTACCAGGTGAAGACATTATCTCAAGTTCATCATTTTCAGAAGTTTTAAGTTTGTTTGGTTTTTTTTCCCATTCTTTTCCAGCTTTGCTGAAAATTTTGCAGAATTTCTGATAGTACTCCTGATAATTTCATTTGAAATCTGAAAAAAAAGAATTGGCAGCAAATCTAATCGTCTGTAGAGGCTCTATTTCTCCTGGAAGTGATAGCTCCTATGCAATATCTTGATGACTGTAAAAGTGATGCATTGTGATAGCGAACAGAATGGTCTATATTGATAGTAGAGATTTGGATATATTTTTTTTATTATTATTTTGGTAGTGCATAGATGCAATAATGATCAAATCCCTTAATGTCCCTGGCACTTCAGAGCTGCCACATAAAAAAGACATGTATCACTCCAAATGACTCAGAGACCATATTTTTTAAAAATGGACATTAAAACCAATATTGTCTACTTTGAATATGGGAAACTGAGGCACAGTGAGACTTAATTCTTATTCCACAGACACAACGACAGTTTGGCAGAGATGGAAACAAGATAGTTTTCCCATGTCTAGACCTAATACATTTAAGATTATCCTCCTATGTTTTCCATATATCTTCATTTGTAAGCATGTTATTAAAAGTAAATACTTGGGTTTGGGTCTGTTTTATGTATTCTTTGACATAAGCAGTACTAAAGTACATTATGTTGAAGACCACTTGCAGTACAGGGACTTGTGTTTGCTATTCCTTTTTATCTAGATGTTTGTATGTTACAGAATGCTAAACTGCTTAGACATTAATTGGTGCACATGCCTTTAAATGAATTTCACCTTTTGTTTTTTCTTTATTCAGTTTCAAATGCTTTGAGTCTTTTCTGGCAGGCTTGCTGCCTTTTGGATTGTTCTTTGCTTCCTGTGGAAGCTTCATGAGGTTTGCTTTGGTTCCGTTCTTTTTTTGCTTGTAATAAAAGGTTGTCTGAATAGTCCAGTGAGACTTTTCCCAGTCTCATTTTAATATCACATATGAAACTAAAATTGCATTCCTCTGAAAAAAAATGATTAACTAGCCACTGCTTAATTTCTATGTAGTAATAAACCCAGATATACTCATATTTTAGTCCATGACTGTGTGACAGCCATCAGGAGATATTGGTTATAAGAGGAAAAAGTGACATTACAATCCCTCCTGTCTAAATGTGCATTATGAACAGAATGCACCATTCCTCTTGTGCATACAGGACTTAGGAGAAGACAGTGTTCAGACTTGTTAAAGGTGAATAAGCTAAAGAGCCCATAATCTATCTCTGAGGTTGCCCAGTGTTTTATATAGATCAAGAAAAAAATGTCCAATCTCCTGTGCCAAAGGCAAACAAAAATAAGTACAAATTCACTTTTGTCTATGGTAGGAAAAATAATGCTCATGAAACACTTGAGCATCTTTTGCTTCATCATAGCTATATAAATATAGAGAAAGTGGCAAAGTTAATTTTATCTATTCGTGCAAGAGTGTTAGAGCTTGCCCTGACACACTGGGATCAAAATGTCTGATTCTTAGTGCAATGTATGCATATGCATTGAAGGCAACAGATGTGTGGATGCCTCACAAAGAATATGTCCTTTATTTTTGGAAAGAATACTCACTGTATTTCATTTTCCATAAGGGAAAAAAGCAGTTGCATGTAGGACTAAATCTGCAGTGATTTTTACTTCTATAGGAAGCTCTCCTATTGGATGTTTGAAACTCTGAGTTAAGAAGAATTAATACTAGCACAGAATTTGTACATGTACATTTTAGACAAACTTACTATCTATGACTTAAAGCAGATAAGAAGATAGCCTATCTTGAAGGCACACATACAATTTTAATCTACTAGAGGAAGATAAACTGACTTAAACAGGCAGTATTTTCCCTAACTTGGCACTCAGAACTTGCTTTAAAAAGTTTTTTTTCAGGTCCCAGTTCTTGTTCTGGCTCATGGTCTAGGAAGAGCCTGTCCTCCACATCCATAACTGTGGCATGATTTCCATTTCAGAATGATGCCATTTTGTTAGGCTATGAAAGCTGTGATGAGTGTTCCAGTCATACGGAAATTTCAAAGACTATTATACCAAATTACAATAGATGTTAGAAGTGACAGATCCTGCATTTTGACCATAACAATTCCATGCAGCGCTACAGGCTGGGGACAGACTGGCTGGAAAGTAGCCAGGCAGAAAGGGATCTGGGAGTTTGCATAGACAGGAAACTGAACACTAGCCAGCAGTGTGCTCAGGTGGCCAAGAAGGCCAATGGCATCCTGGCCTTAATCAGGAACAGCGTGGTCAACAGGACCAGGGAGGTGATTCTGCCCCTGGACTCTGCACTGGTGAGGCCACACCTTGAATACTGTGTACAGTTCTGGGCCGCTCAGTTCAGGAAGGATATTGAGGTGCTGGAGCAGGTCCAGAGAAGAGCAATGAGGCTGGTGAAGGGACTTGAGAACAAGTGCTATGAGGAGAGGCTGATGGAGCTGGGATTGTTTAGCCTGGAGATGTGAAGGCTCAGGGTTGACCTGAGGAGGTCCCTGAAAGGAGGTTGGCGTCAGGTGGGGGTTGATCTCTTCTCCCAGACAACCAGCAGTAGGACAAGAGGGCACAGACTCAAGCTCTGACAGGGGAGGTTTAGGTTAGATATTAGGAAGAGATTTTTTTACAGAGAGAGTAGTAAAGTGGAATGGGCTGCCCAGGGAGGTGGTGGATTCACCATCCCTGGAGGTTTTCAAGATGAGACTGGATGTGGCACTTGATGCCATGGTCTAGTAACCATGGTAGGGTTGGACTTGATGGTCTTTGACATCTTTTCCAATCAGGCTGATTTTATGATTCTATGTTATGGTTAAAGTGAGATTTCAGAAGTTTTATTAAGAGAGAAACCCCCAAAATTTAGCTGTTCACCTTTCTACTGGATTTTTAATGTGAGTGATGTATTTTATTCTTCTGTAAAGTACTCGTCTGGAATATTTCAATACACAAGCCCTTTCAAACATCCAATAGGAGAGCTTCCTATAGAAGTAAAAATCACTGCAGATTTAGTCCTACATGCAACTGCTTTTTTCCCTTATGGAAAATGAAATACAGTGGCTTGATGTGGTTCAAAGTGTCTGAAAAATTTCTCCTTAAGACACTCTTTTTTTGAAAAGTTTCTTCCTTTATCCAGTAAAACATTTTTCATTACAGCAGAATGACCTCCAGTCCCTGCACCAGCCCGCTTCTGGGTTTACAACAGTTAAAAAGAAAAAAATCTGGGGAAAGTGTGAATTATAGTGCATTCCTCTGTGATTTGAGTATCATGACAAAACAATTCCTTCACAGCTGTAATGGGTTTTCATTTTTCAGTGCTTTACCTCAAAATTCTTACCTGCATCAAAAACAACAAAACAAACTATGTGTTTCTTTAGGACTTTCAGACAACTGAAAACCCACTCTCTCACCTGGGAAAGTATGTGAACACAGTTTAAATATTTTTCCAAGTATGTGGCATGGCACAGTTTCCTTGGCTCCAGAGTGAAGAGTCGAAGTGCTATGTGCTTA
>NW_008656343.1:339-2099 GCF_000695815.1 Acanthisitta chloris | reverse complement strand
CAGAGAGGGTGTAAGGCTGTGAGGTGGGTTCCCACAGAGGCAGTGCCCGTTATGCCCCTTCCGAAGTGGGTTTGAATCAAACTCTTGACTGTCAGCAGACGGGCGCGGAGCAGACTGCGAGAGCCGCACGGCAGCGGCAGGCTGGGGAGCTGAAGGGGGGCTGGATTCGTTCTGTGCGAAACGGACAGAACCCGAGATGTCCGTGGGACCCGCAGTAAAAATGTTAAAAAGTGATGCATGGAGGTAAATGTGCTCTAGGAGAGGATGCCATGCTTGGGAAGCAAGGAGTATTTTCTTTATTGGTTTGTGTTTTGTTCCTCCCTTTTCTCTTTGCCTCTCTTCTGTTTTCTCTTTTCCTCTCTTCCCTTTTCTCTTTGCCTCTCTTCTCTTTTTGCTTCTTTTCTCTTTTCTTTGCTTCTTTTTGCTTGTCTCATCTTTTTTCTTGTCTCTTTACTTTGTTCTTTGCTTCTCTTGCTTTCTTTTCCGCTCTTAGTTCTCTTCAGCCAAAAAAAAAAAAAAAAAAAAAAAAAGACAGCTAAACAAACAAACAAAATCAATCACGAAACCATGCAAACAAAGTTTACGTTTTCGGCTTATGAGGAGTACTGTCGTGTCGCCCTCCCCCTGTCCTCAGGGCTGCTCAGTTGTGCCCTGTGTCCGTGCCCGGGTAGGGACGACGGGTGAACAGCCAAGACGGCGAGGAGCCCCGTCCAGGCTCCGTGCAGCAGCGGCCGCGACGGGCCCGGCTCCTGCTTTTGTTCACATTTTCACGTTTTTCCCTCGGCTTCATCCTCCTTCTCGGCAGCGGCACACCGAAACGAGCCCCGCCAGAAGCGAGCGGGGGTTTGTCGCCCGAGGTGGACACCTTCTCCCCGTCGCCATGGCGAGCCCGGAGTACCGGGAATCCAGCACACAGGCGACCACGCAGCGACAAGCTCTTTGTTTTGCTCCAGGTTAGCTCCCAATGTACTGAGAGAAAATGGAAACAAAAAATAAGTTAATTGCTCCTGATCCTATTCAGGAATCTTAAAAATAAATAGCTTCCCCCAGCCAAAGAGTGCGAGGCGTTCATTTAGCAGCAACGAGGCTAAACATTTGTTGAACTGGGAAAGGAACAAATGAGAAAGTGTCATTCATGGCTCCAGCTGCCGCTGGCCTCTCCCAGCCACTTCCACCAAGGGCCCTTTGGAGTTGATGACACCGCTGGGTCCCCTCACAGGCGGACTGATTAGATTACACGTGATGGCTGCAGTTCACGTTCGGAGCTGGCACACTTAGCCAAATCGCTCGCATGAATTACAGGAGGGCCGGAAGCGCTGCTTTAGAGGGTCACTTGTAATTTCGTTTATATGTGATTAAAGGCTTTATACATGAAAAGGCTTAATTTGCACCAGTTTGGTTTTAGGTTTAGAGGGGTCTGTGTGAAACGTACTGTACTGCCAAACTTTGTTTTACCTCCGGGAACACTTGTGTTTGGCGGGTGAGTGTCAACTGTTCAACTTTTGTGATGGATTCGGTTTAAAAAAAAAAAGCAATACTTAATAGTTTTGCTTGCAGTGGAACTGCTATACAAGGATGCCAACACACCCTCACACACAACGGGAAGACTACACAAGTCTCCGAAGGTATATACACATATACAGATATATATTTTTATTTTCTTTTCCACCGCAGCAAGTGTCAGTGGAGAAAACTCTGAAGTGTTAATAACTTAAAAGAACCCGTCAAAGCCCAAGCGCGTTTGCCCTCTCTCCCGAAAC
>NW_008656343.1:0-224 GCF_000695815.1 Acanthisitta chloris | reverse complement strand
AGGAAGCAGCAGCAGCAGGTTCCCGTCGAAAAGGATGGCAGCGCGGGATCTCCCCTGACTCCGGCTGACAAACGGTGACGGCAGCTGGCCCACCATCCCAGTAATCCGGGGGTCTGCTTCCCCCAGCATAAACTCCCTTCCCTTCAAAAGACAGCAAACAACAGGTCCTGAGTGGGAATGAACAGCGAGCCCTCCAGCCCCGCAGCAGTCAGGGACTAATTCCG
>NW_008656342.1:24805-29574 GCF_000695815.1 Acanthisitta chloris | reverse complement strand
TGCCGCCCCGGCCGGGGCAGCTGCCGCGGGTTTGCAGTCGTGGGAAGACCTTCCCTCCGCACAGCCCCAGGTGAAATGCTCAGCTGGGGCTCCAACCGTCCCGGCTGCCCTGGAAAGTTAGCAGGGAGGACAGGCGGCGGGGCGGGATGGCTTGGGATGCGCCGAGGGGTTGCAGCTGTGCCCTGGTGTGTGACACACAGGTAGAAGATTTCACAGGGTTGGAGATTGGCAGGCATGCATAGCAGGATTTTAAACCTCGTGTTACATAAAAAAAACCCCAAAACAGTTCCAAAAGAATTGCTGAAAGCTCTGGCATCTGGTAGCGAAAAAATGCAAGTCAAAATTTTTTCCTGGTTACAAGAGATATTACTGGTACATAAACCAGTTATTTGTAGATATGGTACATGTAAGAGAACCTAAGTGTAGACTGAGCAAGAGTTTGGGCAGGCTTTCCAGGTTTAATTAGAGAAAGCTGAGATAGAGATCTTGGAAACAAGGTGAGAAAACCTGACATGCAAATCAGAGCGAGTGGGAATGTTGGAGTGAAGAGACTGCAGGAGCCAGGGTGCAAAGTAAATCCTCATATGTGGTACTGAGACAAGGATCAAAGGGTAGAGCTGTATCTGAGAATCGGAGACAAGAAGTACTGGAGGAGTAAAGCTTCAAAAATGAAGGCGACAGGAGTTTTTCTGGATTTTGAATTTGGAGATTTCTGAGCAGCAGAGCAATACACTCTCAAGAACAAATGATTGGGTAATGCTCAGACTCTACTTGATTGGCTGTGGCTGAAGAAAGTGCAGCACGTTGCAGAAGGAAGGTCTTCCTATGGTGGTACAGAGAACAATCTTTGCAGCCAAATGTATGACTGTGATGTCTTGAATAAACCCTGTTAATGCAGATTTTCTTCCAGGTCGGCAATTCCTGTTTTCAGTGTAGAATGGGAACCCCCAAAATTACTTGAGACTGTCAAATTTACAAGTTTCCAGGACAACAGTTTACACAGGCACCTTGTTCTCTCCTGATGAGACACAATGGTTCGATATTCCAGGGCTGAACTACAGTCCCAGGCTACTCAAAGTTCTTGGGTTTAATTCAGTGTGATTGGGAGAAGTATAAATCCTGTACTACACTGCAAATCAGTGTAGTTCTTAAATATTACAAAACTCTTGACAGAAAGCTGCAAAGCAGCATGAGATGGGAACTGGGCATAATGGCAGATGTGAGGTCATCTCCAAATCCAGTAGAATTCGTGGTGTCCAAGTGGATTCTTCCTCTCCATTTGAACAGGATTCCATCATTTAAACCATGATCCTGTAGCAGTCACATAGCAGTACTGAAAAAATGTCTGCTGATGTGTTTCAATTGCTTTGTTGTGCAGGGAAGCACCTTGAGCAACTCTCCTAAGAGCCACTTTTAACTACTGAGTTTAAAATATGTAAATTTTCTGCTTAATTAGAAAAAATATCCCAATAAAATGTAATCACACTATAATGCCTGTTGCTTGCACAGTCAACCTAAGCCACCTATCCAGATTCCTTTCTAATTGGTGTCTGAGACTGCAAATGCTAAATGGTGACTTGTCTAACACGTCTAACATGTGAGTGGCTGCACTGGATCTGCCCAGAAGGTCTGTGCAGCTCAGTGTTATTTCTCTTCAGTGGCAAAACACAAATATCCTGGGGGAGATACATCATTTTGCCACTCTCCACTGGGAGCTCAGTGATCTCCTGACCCAAGCTTGCCCCCTCTGCATTTAGTACATCTCACTAGCTTTTTCCATGACTCCAGTCTCCGACTGAACATTTTAAAATCTATGGTACCCTGTTGCTGATGCTCTGACCCTTGTTTACATGAAAAATCTCTTCCTTTCCTTTGTTTTCCAGTGTGCTGCCTGTTACTCTCATCCGGTAGCCTGTATATCTTGCCTTGAAAGAAGCAGTGGACAATTGGCTTGTCTCCATGCTGCTCACGTTTCAGCTCTGTCATTGCCCTGCCTAAGTTACTGCTTTTTCAGACTGAGGAGTCCTACTTGTTCCATAAATGAAAACCATCTTGTGCTTCTCCAATTACCCTTTTCCGCCTTCCTCTGAACTTCTCCAGTTTTGTTGCACCTTTTCTGAAGTGGAGGACCAGAACTGCAACTGGTATTCAAGATGCAGTAAAATCACCAGCATAATTATGGTCCCTTCCTAGGTGTGGTACTGCAGATCCTAAAATACCACCCTAGTCTAGCCAACAGTCTTTCTATCAGTCTGTAAATTATTGCATAGGAAGCTTCTGTTTAAAAACCACATCTGTCTTTCCATGACTCTCCCAAATTCCTAATGAAATGATGGAATGGATTCACCAAATCTGCTAGATTAACCAGGACTAAAGGACTGAAAAAAAAAATAAATTATTGCCAGTTCTTTAATTATTTTCAGGCCTGAGCTTACATCCACTGAAATCAAGAGTGACAGAACTGGCCTCCTACTCTGTAACTCGAAATGATTTAGAATTTAAAAGACCAAGTATTTATCTACAACTTAAAGCTATAATTACAACTTGAAAGTGTTTTTATGCATATCGGGCTGTACTGTATCTGACAGCTGAGATACTGTTCTTCAGTGTCTCTTTAAGATTATTAGTATCTCAGTTTCATACACAGCAATAAGTACATGTTCCAAATCATTATTTCTTGTCCCTAGGCTTGCACAATTTTGTCTACCATAGACATTTACAAGATAATACAGCAGTCTTCAAACAAAATTCATGACTTGGCTCTACCATTGCTTCAGAGTGATACAAAAACCACAGTGTTCATACTTCTAAACACTATAATGAAGTGGATGATATCATTAGCTCCATACATTACTGGTAGCTGTAGTTTTAAATAAACCAATGTAGCAGTTGGCACAGACAAATGCAATCATTTTGGGGAGTTTTTCTTTTTTTAGAGACACCAAGCTACTGTGGAAGGGACAGACACTTCCTAAGCTGACTTCTGATTTTCAGCTGGCATAATGTGCATGTGGAGGTGATGCACCTCTGCTCAGTGTTGCATTCTACAGCTCTTTCAAATGCAAGAGACCTGGGTAAGACTAGGTTGGAAGTGACTGATTAGCATGGTAATCAATAATGCCAAAGTAGTCAAGTAACCTTTAAGACAGTCTCTGCTTCACAGAGAAACTTCATACTTAAAAATACGGGGGGAAGGTACCTCCAGAAATGCAGTTATTAAGTTTTACGCACTTCTCATCCTTTTATTAGCAGGGATTTATTTGCTTACATAGGACTGAAGCTATGTATGGGTGAGGTCATAGCTGATTTCCAGATACTCCACCAAAAGGTTACTGCCACTTAACACCAGCACTGTTCCAAAACTGTGTTAAACACGAGTAGGGTAGAAATCGCGTGAACTGACGTCATTTATAGAAACAGTTGCTCTTTCAGCCTGACACAGGGCACTGTTCAGTGAGACCTGAGGCAGTGCTGCCCTTTTGGGGACTTCAATTCAAATATGGGGACGATTGCCTGTGCGTCTGGGAAAACTGCCAGGCCAGGCTATTACACAAAAAGCTGTGCAGTAGTAGCTGTCAGGGACACTCATGGAGCGCCCTGTGCTGGCAGAAAAAAATCAGTCACTTGAGGAGAGGTTCCAGGAGAAACTGGTCCCCAGTAACCATGCTGGGATTTCCCAGAACAGACTGGTAAACAGCACTACAGGAAGATGTGTAGTCTGGCTGCTGCCTCGTACTGACATCCAATGCCATCAGCTCCTGCTGCTAATGGACACATTCGGCCTGAGAAAGAGTTCTATAAAAGTTTTCTCTGGATCTCGATGGAAGTTTAGAATTTAGATCATTCATGGGAATTCTGAGTATCCTTTGAATTGGCTAAAGAAAGGGTCAAGTGCTGCCACTTTCACATTTCCATATTCCAGAACAGAAGTGAAAAGAAATCCTGGCGTTACCGTCACAGGGAGAAGGACAGCACTTGGCCATTTTTCAAACATTTATAGCAGTGTTGTTAGAGAAAAGGAGAACAGGGATTGAGAGTGCTTACCACCTCTGATGTGTGTTTCTGGGCCGATCTCTCCCAGGGCTCTGCAGGAAGATAGGTACTTCCTTTGCATTTGATCTCTCTTCCCCAAGCGGGAAGAGTGGACGATCATAAAAATACAGGAAGCCTTGCAGGAACCAAACTGTATGTACTCGTTTCTCTCAAAAGGGCTTAAGAGGCTCTAGGCTTGCCTGGTAGAGGACTAAGAATCTACTGAATGAAAAACAAGATTGGATTTATTACAGCATTATCAGGAACTGAATTGAATTGGGAAGAATTTGTGAGGTAGCATCAAACCTCCTCAGTACTGGGTAGTACAAACATGTGCCAATTCTGGCAGAGCACAGAAGCAGATAGGTTTTTCCCTCTATTATGTATAAAGGTGCTACAGAAATTGCAGCAAACTAAATACCCTGCAAAAGCTGCCATCTACTCACTGCTGGAGATCAATCTAGGTTTTCTATTTTTTGCTTATTTGAGTAATACTTTCTAGATTCTGCTTAGCTAATCAGGTGGTAATCAAACTAAGAGGCCTGTATTCTGCAAGCTTTTATTAATTTTTGAAAATCTCAGGGGATTATCTACATAAGCAAGAGTTTGCAAATTCTGAGCTATGCTGATTTAAGTAGGAAAAAAATACGCTCAGGTTTTTAATATGTGATGAATGCTGCCTTATATTTGAAACTTTGTCCTTAGTGGAACCCATTACAATAATGTTTATACAGGTT
>NW_008656342.1:20758-24790 GCF_000695815.1 Acanthisitta chloris | reverse complement strand
CTACAGCAGAATATGTTGGAATTCACTCCTGATTAAAAAAAGAAAGTGTGAATGGGTGATATCCCAGAATCTGAGCTGCTATAATTATCCCCTTTTATTAACAAATGAAGCAATGGAAAATACACTTTGTTAACTTAAAAAGGGTTTCATCCAGCAGGCAGAATTGGTAGGAAGTGCATCCTGAATCTCTTGCACCATGTGTGAACAGGAAGCCAGCCAAACCCTACAGAATTAAAGGAAACTTTCAGAAAGCTCTGAAGTACCTTCTCAACCTCTTCAAGCCTGACTACAGAGCTAAGCAGGAGATGAGCTGAGCCTTCTGGGCAAGGCTTGCTACAGGTCTAAAACCTACTCCTGCAAAAATACACTTAGCTGCCAAGGACACTCAAAGCCTGGGCAGAGGTGCTGACTGTCACGCTAGAAAGCAGGAAGAAGACAGTGATGGATCAGTACATGCTTAACATTAAATAGCAGGAAGAGGTGATGTCACAGCAATATTCTGGTTGCACAGGTGTCCTGCTTTCAACTCAAGCAATATTTGTCCTGTAAAAGGCTCAGCCAGAAGACACAGGATCTATATCCATAATTTTCTCTGTGTTAAAAACCACTGCATCAGCACAGCAACATCAATGCACTTTAACAAACTGCCTCAAGAGAACAGGATATAGCCCTTCTCTCCCTCCCTTGCTACTACCCATCCCCTAATAGTGGAGATCATTTACTTGATACTGTGGAGTGACATGGGCCAAGGAGAGGAGTTGGAGAGGACACTTCCAAAGATGAGTCTCCTCTTCCACAACTCATTGTGCTGTGAACTGCACACACAAGGAAACACTCTCCCATCACAGAGCACAGGCTAAGATTGCCACCAAGCTTGTTGTAAGCCACAGAAGCTTTCAAAGATTCAGGCAGTGACATGGGAACTTCATCCCTCAGACTGGAGTGAACAGTCTGACGACACACAGTGCTGTGACACGAGAACACAGCAAAACTCTGCCTTTCACACAGATCTCTTATATAAGCTCTGTTATTTTTTCTCTGTAAAAAGGGAATTACATTATTCCTTGTTTCGTCCTTGGGGCTGAGATGATGAAAACCATTTCTCACTTTGTATGGAACAATGAGGCCCTGTTCTCACTTGGGGTCTTAAGCTCTTGCTTTAATGTAATTTAGGAAAAAAAATTAAGGTTTGAGCATTACAGAATGAAATAGAAATGCTAAAGATTATTTAACTTCTCTTTCACAAAACTGATTTAAAAGGAAAGGTGCTAACCTGACTGGCATGGTTTATATACAATTTCTCCCTGACCTCTTCTGCATCTGCCATCAGCACTGTCCTGTTTGTAGACTTCATTAGTGAAACAGATCAGTGAGGTGCCATTCCTTTAAAAATACCAAATTCATAAATCCTCCATTTCTCCTTCCTTAAACCCACCACGCCATCCAAAACCCATCTCACAGCCTGTGTCTGTGCACTACTCATTTCTGTAATACTTTCTGACATCCTGTTTTTACAAGAGCCCAAATTCTCATTTGTTGCCTTGATGTAAATCCATACGTTTTCCTCTGCCAAATGGGAACCACAACTCTGGGTAAAGATACAGTTATACAGTCTTAGAGAAGACTTCAGGGAAATGTCACTGTTACTCATAGGAATTATTGTTTGCTCTGTGAATAATGCCAATAAAATAATTGGAATTATCTGAGGAGTGAAATATGATTCAGTTGGAGTAAGTGTGGCTGTGCGTAGACATTAGTGGAAGAGTAAATTCAACACCAAGTAATAAAGACACGCTACAGACAGTTTCCACTTGGAAATGTTTGGATTTTAAAAAAGGACTAGATCATCTCTGAGCACCAACGTCAGATAATTGTGTATTCATTTGTTGTGTCGATCTGTCACTTGGTTTCCTGTCTGAGAACTGGGTGCTGTGTCAGATGAGCAGGTGCCCTGAGCTTTCCCCACTTGGCCAGACTTTGGGGTCAGCCCACGTTCCCCCATGCAGTGACACAGCAGTTGTGCAGCGAGTCTGTGGCGTGCCCAGAGCTGCTACCTGAACCAGTCTGCACTGCGGGGGACACAGACAAAAAACCTGCCACTTACACTTAGCTTCAGATAAAATCAGCTCAAAGCGTTTTTTTTTTCCTAACCCTAAATAGCCACTACAGTATTATGTATATCTGCATACACAAGAGAGTTTGTTCTTGTAAGAAATCTAAAACAAACGCAGAGCCATGCCAGGATTATGTATTTCATTTCCCAGCATACAAATGAGGATCTAATTTACTCTGGGCTGTTCATGCATTTTGCTTTTAACAAACATCCATATGCCAAATAGACCTTCCACATACTTCCCTGCTGGAGTTTTTTTTCCTTTCAACTTGGTAGGGAACATTTGTGATCCTTATTCTACCAAATAAATCTGAAGAATATATTTTGCTCAAGGCCTTCTATTTTATAATTTAAGAGAAACAAATCAATCCATGGCTCTGGCAGTCTCACTATTATGACAAGCTGTGCAAAAATACCCCAATCCCTAATTAATTACAGAATGTTATTAACATGTAAAAATTTAACATTGGTTAATTTATTTAATTTTATAAACAAAGCCATATGAAGTTACTTTTTAAAGACCACTTTTCCATCTTTTGCCTGCAGTTAAAAAAGCTGGGTTGGTTCAGCATAGATACTTTAGATACTTGGAGATATTTTCTTGTATCAAGATTCTTTTCTGTTCACATGGTTCCCAGTCCTGTATGTAATGACTTCAATAACTGAGGCTTGACACTTCACTCCTGACTCATGCAGCACTGATGGGCAGTGTTAATGGGAGTTTTTCCAATTAAAGGAAACAGGCTGAGAGTCATGTTCTTTAAAATTAATACTTGTTATGAATGTATAATGCCAAGATCATCCCAGATTGTATTTCTCATATACCACAGCACATCAAGTTGAGCTTAATTTTAAATCAGCTTAGTAAATGCTCTGCAAAAATATGCCCTGTAAGAGTTAAAATGACTCACTGTTGACAGAGATTTACTTATTGATCAGGCAAAGAGCTGCACATAAAATCACTATCACCTTTAATCAGATGAGGCCAATTATTTTACATGAATAATTTGTGGAATTAATTAAAAATTTTGAACAGATGTAAACTTCTGTGAGGCATCTATTTTGAAAGACAGTGATCAGTCTGGATTTGAACATTGAGATAAATGATACTCAAATATGCAGTGCTTCTACTGCAACTGCAACAAGTGTTCTAGCAGCTATCCAGTCTTTTCCCTTGGTCATGTGTTCAGTATTTATACTGGACTTCCATAGTTCATCCAGCTAATTTGTAAGTTTTAAACTATTCTCTCTTTCTGTGGATCTATAGGATTTTTCTATGATCCTATTTAAAGTACAATTTATAAGGCAAACAGTTAAACCCTTGCTTTTCTCTATATTTGCTACTCACGTTGCTGTCACCTAGTTCAGTCCCAAAAAAGTATCTTTTAACAGCTGTGGTGTGTGATGGGCATTGTCCCAGGGAGCTGAAGGAAGCAAGAAGTTCCCATTCACAGACAGTACAATGGCAGTGCTTTGGGGGCCTGTAACTACATCTGCACTGCTCACTGAACCATCCACGTTTACACTCAGCTAAAGAAAAGCACATTTGGCCAAAAATCAGATACATTTTTAATTGGTATCTTCATGCGCATATTTAAACACTAATCCTTGGTAGAAATGCTCATCCTGTGCAGTACTGTGAGCTCTGTTAGACAACTTGGGAGCATTATATGGTTTATATCTACATTTTTTTCCTGTGGGTTTTTTTTCACACATAAGGTCACAGATTAGAAGCCTCAGCTTTAGAGAGACATATGTGATGTTACAATGTTAGTTGGAAGCATCTGAGTACCTGTGGTGATCAAGGACTCCTAATTGCCAAACTCACTTCTGCTCTGTCTCAGTCAGCCTGAGCTCCAAATACTAAGGAAGCTAAAAGGAATACATCAGTGTTTTCATGGATTTTATGAATTTATCAT
>NW_008656342.1:0-20740 GCF_000695815.1 Acanthisitta chloris | reverse complement strand
GGGAAAAAAGCACCACCCAGCAAAACAAAACACTGATAAAGAGACGAGACGCAGGTGATAGTGGCTAATAGCACAAAACACCTTTTTCCTGGCTTTATCCATTGCCAAGAGGATGTGACCAGACAGGTGGATCAAGAAGCAAAGTAGATGAAAGCCTAATGCTCTTACCACACCACGCTGCACCCCACCACACCTCACCTCACTTCACAGTACCTCATCACACCACACCAATCTCTGCCCCCTGATCATAGACTACAACAACAATTTTGGAAGATGATTCATGCCAATTACAGTACTCATTAGCATCATAGACTAGAAGCAACTTTTGTTATGAGAAACCTCCAGAAAAGGTTAAAATGGGGTTTCAGCCCCAAGATCTGGCTGCTTCAACCTTAATTCCCCTTGAGTCTAGTTACTAACCCCCTGGCAAGAAAGAGATATCTATGCAGAGCATGACTGTATTTAGCTGGGCTAGCATTTGTTTTTTTTCATAGCCTTCATTACTGTAATATCATACATAGGGTTTTTCATTTGTTTGCCATGCAACTTATTCCCCTAAGATTAGTCTTTTTCTAGTCAAGCAGTTTAAAGTTAATCACAGTTGTTATTTTAATCTGTGCTCACTATTAAGAATTCTTGCAGAGCTATTTTACTTGTTAGCAATTATGGTCTCCCAATGGAAGTTCACAATTACAGCAAAAGCAACCTGTTTAATACTTGGCACCTCTTTAGTACACAGACATTAAAAACAGGAGCATAGAAGCATGCTAATGCTGCTGATGAAGGTAGAGAAAATCTATTTGACAAACTCTGTTTTAAGAATACAGCATTGGAGAAATGCCATGTTGTCCTCACATGCATTTCTGGTCACTCCCCTCTGTGTTTGACGTTGCTGTAATAAGGTAAGAAAGTGCTGTTGAACCTTCATTCATTTATACTAATAAAATTTCCTGGAAAGGTCTGAAGACCAGGGTCTGACCCTTGCATATTTGGGCAAGTATCCTGTGCTGAAATACGACTTCTTTCTTCTGTTAAGAGAATTAGTAATTGCAGCCACTGATCTATGTGTCAAGACTTAAAAGTTATGATTTACTGTCAAGGTCAATTAGCAAAGACCACAGGAGCAAATTTTTGCTTCTCATGTTGATTGTGCATGTGATTCTGCCATAAAAATTGTACACACTAATAGTCATTAGCTGAATGAAAGCATTAAATGACTATGTAAGAAACAACAGTGCAGGGTGATCACCCAGCCCAACCCAGTTCTGTCCTAGTTAAGCTTATTTCCAAACAGGATAGGGCAGAGAAACCCCAAATAATTTCTTTTCGAGCTGATACATGGAGATGCACTACCACTATTGTGTATCACTTCCAGTAATAAATGTTGCTGATTTACATCAACAGGGGTAAAATTTGTCTCATATTGGATAAACGCATTTTGTTCAAACTTGAGAAATGGGTGAACCACTGACAAGTCAAATATGCTATTGCTTTCATCATTTCTCATGTGAAAATAGCTATTGTAAAATGTTCAGTAAAAAAAAAAAGCTGTGTTAATAAAGTCTACGTCTTCACAAAGTAGGGAGGTCCCTTCACTTGTTGTTGTCAAGGTTTTAAGAACAAGACATCTGAATCTGGGCTAGAGGTCTGTTTCAGTAGAAAGCTATAAAACGTGACCTAAGCATAGTCAGTTCTCCTGGGACAGCAATTACAGCAATAAATGTCCCACAGCAGATGCTAATGCTGTGTATAAACAGTCATCCTCTAAAATGAAAAGAAATTTTGGCCCCCACATGTCTTTTAGGGTCCCATTGTACGTGTGGAAATGTAAAGGAAATGTAAAATTGATATGCACACCATGACATCGGCTTTAGTCTCCTCTGTCTTAGCCTGGTCCCCATAAATCTGTCCTGGCTGTAAGTAATGCTGAAGGAGCTAAATGGTCAGAATTTGTGTCTGTCTTTTTTATTAGCTTGCCTAGAGTAAAGTGAGGGTTATCGGTCAATGTCAGGTTCAGCGCCCACTGACCCACTGGGTTAAAATCATGGTAGTCACAAATCAGGAGCATAATGAAGTCTGAGAAGAGGGCTATGCTGATTTATTAGGACATCTGTCTGGCTATAGACAGCCTAGCACTGCCCCTGTGTAGTGCCAGCTATTAGCATAATCCTCACCATGAAACATCTTAGAGATTTAAAAGAGAGAAATAAAGTGTTCAAAGCAGACCGGCAAAACCAGAAGGGTTTTTCTCGTAGTGCTCATTACAGGTCTTAACTTTTTATGCCAACACTTCATAAAAATAATAACAAAAATAAATTACTATTAAAAATAAATTACTGTTTTCAGTTTTCTGAACCCAGTGAAATTTCAGAACACATCTATGTCTGTTCATAATAAAGTCACTGCCCCTGCTACTTTTCAAAGACTTTAATATTTTAATTTTTTATTATTCATTTATATTTAACCACAGCAATGTCATCTGCATATAATGTTATCACCTTTGTTCTTACCAAATTAGTCTCCTGAATTCTGTAATCTTAAATGGAAACTTAGATTTTTTTTGTGTCAATTATTTTGTCTTTTTTTTAAAAAAAAAAGCAGGAATTAGGCACAAACTTTCTGAGTTTTGCCTATAAATAAGACTCAATCTACATCATAGTGCTGATGCTGTAAATGCTGCAATACTATTTTACATTGTATAGGTCAAGAAGTTCGTGAGGTGCATAGCAACTAGTACTGGCATGTGCAAAGTTACCTTTTCTTTGTACATGAGAGGCATTCAGCTGAAAAATCAGACAGATCATTATTTCTCCCTTGATCAGAATGAAGGTGAAATAGGTTTCAGTGTGTGAAGATTAAATTATTCCCTGAAGATTACTTTATATTTGACTATGTATTAAAGAAGATTGTCACTGCTCATATGTCTTCAGGAAAAAAAAGTCAAATATTGCATTTAAAAAGAAATATTGGTGTGAATGCTGAAAGAGTTTTGTCACTGGTATTAATCCATTTCCTCTGTATTAAGTGTTACCTTATGTAGGAGTTAGGCTGGTAACTACAACAACGTGAGATAGGAGTTAATAAACAGGTACTGAATACTTACAAAATACAAAGTACAAGCAAATGCTGCAACATGTTGTTGTGCAGAGCTTTTTAGACCAACTATATGAATGGGAAGTCTGAAAGAATTAGCTAAAAAGTGATCAGGATATAATTAACTCACTAATGTTGTGAGATTTCTGAGGCTTCTGAAGATTAGGTCATTTTTTTGCTAGCTTTTATAAAATAACATTGCTATTGTAAAGAGGAAACTGTCTGGAATGAAGGGATGACCCTTGTGCAAGAGCTGAGGACCTCCACCTGTGAGTAGAGGACAAGTACTGACAGAGGTTTGCAAGGTCCCAAGGTTCCAGAAGGACTCAGGGTTTGGGAAGAACTTCAGAAGTGCTCGTGCACTTCCCAAATCTGCCGTAGGCAGTGTAGAAACACCCACTAGCATGTGGCAATTCCTGCTTTACTTAAACAAGAGCACCCACTAGCATGTGGCAATTCCTGCTTTGCTTAAACCAGATCGAAGTCTGGGTGATATGAACAGAGAAGAAATAGAAAATCTGGAGTATCAAGAGCACTGCAAATTTGCAAACCTGTGTGTATTTTAGTTTCAAAACTCTCAGTTGCTCTTGCTGCTACGCTGATTTTTTGGCTGTAGTTTGTGCGCCATTCAGTGAAAACATTTATAGTCAAGAATATAGTACAATTCCTTAAATTCAGTCCAATTAAAAGAACCTGAAGTTGTGTTAGCATCCACTGCTTAGAAACTTTGACATGAAGAAACCTGTGCATGTGTGTAAGTGCCCTGATTAGCAAAGGCAAGATTCAACTCGTGTCTGATGCCCTACTTATTTCATGAGGTAAGACTTGATAGTCTGCAAAGAATTCAAAAATGGAGAAACTGAATACCCAATCATTTATTTGAACTCAAGAATGAAAACTGTGGAGCGCAGCATTTTTTCCAAAATAGCAACATAAATAAATACGTATGTTCATAGTACTTGCCTCCATAAATTCCAGCGTTGTTCTTCCAGCTGAGTCACTAAATGCTCTATGTATTTGTTGGAATCCATGTATTCCTAAATGAAAAATGATTAAAAGGTTAGTTTTTCAATGTTGAAATCATTTGTAAAATTTTGAGTGAAAATCAGTCAGAGGCAGTTTGTGGAGTGCACTTTGATTTTGCTCCCAAAGTTATCCCATGTGCATAGAAATGCCAGTGATGTAAAAATCTAGATTAAAGCCACATTTGGATTGACACCACGTGAGCAGGACAGCAGCCCAATGCACTTTTCAGAGATTATTTGGGGGGAAGACAAAAGGCACTGAGGATATACAAGCAGCACAAGTAAATTAGTGTACATATCCATATTCTAAGCCCAGAATAATCTTCCCTGGATGCAGACAGAAAAATAACTTCTCAACAGTGCACTTACTCTTTTGGTGCACATTTTGTTTACTTTAGATATAAATCAAAGTGAACTATATATTTGACACAAATATTTATTTCATGGATGGTATGAAAAATATTATGGCATGTAGCCTATTTGAAAATGAAGCTATAACTCAGCTCCTATATAATTTTCCAGTTCAACTTTTGCAGATGCTGTAACTTGCAATATCACCTATGTAAGAGTTTCTGCCTTGTGTTTAGACAGAATTTCTGATAAATAATCTTGATCAGGTGAACAATTCAGATTTTTTTCTTATTGAAGCCTATTCTTTAAATTCAATGCAAAGAGATGATGTTTATTCTCAGCAGAGAAATCTGTCAGTAATAGAAATATACCACTTTATTTCCTGGAGAAAGGCAACATCAGTGTTATTTATATCAAATATTTCAGAATGAACCCACAGAATAGCGTGATATAATATGATATATTTGTATGACAGCAGTACCAACACAGCCACATTACTATTATTCTGAAAGCCTATCAGCAATAATATAACTCTCCTGAAATATTTCACCAAAGAAAAAATATGTCTTAAACCTCACACTTCAGGAAATAACAAGTATTGGAGTACTATATGGAAAAGAATCCATCTTCACTTTCTGGAGACAAAAGCTCCATTTTTATAGCTCCACTGTTTTACCTTTGGACTCATCACAGAACCACTTTGTGGGGTTCTTGTTTGTATTAGGAGTTGCTTCTTTACTATTATTATTTATTTTGTGTACAAATATGGATTTTTGTTGCAAAGTAGTTGGTGCTTCTGAGCCATTTATCTTCATAACCAGGAATATGAGACAGCCACCACAGGGACAGTACATCATCATGCCTTCTCAAGCTGAAGATAAATGTTAGCTGATCTTAATGATCATAATTTATATATAAATGTACATTTCTATTTTTCAGGACTGGAATTTTTCCAAGTGATTCTGCATTTCTGCTCACAGTAATTATTTTCTTGCTCTGATTGAGAGAGAGAGAGAGAGAGAGAGAGGGAGAGAGAGGGAGAGAGAGGGAGAGAGAGAGAGGGAGAGAGGGAGAGGGAGAGAGGTTCCTCAAAGACTCTCATGACACAAAGAACTGGTCGCTGGCACAGATGGGAAGGAAGAGTATGACACTACTCTCAAGGAGCTTGTGCAAATGTGTCTCAGCCATATCCTGTTCAAACTGTGTGGCTTGAAAAGCTTTGGCTATTGTGAAACTTTCCATTAAACTCTGTGGTTGCCCCAAGCTTAACTTTTATTCAAACTGCTGTAAATAAAAGTATCTTGTAGCTGTTTCTTTCAGAAAACATTCAATAATGTAAATCCTGAGAAACACCATGAACTTCAGTGGCAATTAAGCAGGAAGCTTCTTTTAAGCTAATACAAGTAAAGTCATTCTGTAATACATATATATTAGAGCTCACCACAAATATACTATACAAATATATAATGATGATTAGTTGTAGTGCCAAATTGTTTAAAACAAACTGCCTGTTTTACTTAATGTTTTTTACTACAATAAATCTGGCATAAATTAGTATTAATACCTTTACATCTTTTTAATGTAATATTAAACAATATTCCTGATTTATTCATCAGTGCACTTTGCCCTCTAGGCAAAGATAGGATCAGCAGTTTTACTCTGCATAATTCTACCATGATAATATAAAAAACTCATTCTTGAAGCAATTTTCTCAGCAATATTGTCTAGAAATAAAGACAATGGGGAAAAAGAAAGCAGTGTGTTTATGCTATATGCTGCCTTAATGTTAAGTTTGTCCTGTGGCAATTCAGAAATGTTATTCTGTTTCTCTTTAAAAACCTGCAACTTGGGAGTATGTGATCTGTCAGTGTGCAAAAGGGATGTACAAAAATCAACTATGATTTGATCCAAAGCTCATGGTTAGCAGTACCTCCTTTCTTCTACGCTGCTATGGCACATTCGTGTGCCAGCTGTGTCTGCTGCAAACCATCTGCTCCACACAAGGACTCTGTACCCAAGCCCAGGTTTCCACTCTTTTCTGTTATCAACTATCCCAATAAGCCAAATTCTGCAATCCCTGGATCAGGACCCACTGTTAGCATTTTGTCAACATGAAGCAAATAGCAAACAGTCACTTGAGATTCAGAGCACTTTTGTGATTAAGAATAACCTGGCACATTCAGTGAGAACATAAAATGTGAGTAAGAACCCAAAGCAATCACACTTGTTTATGGCTGGACTCAATGACCTTAAAGGTCTTTTTCAGCCTGGGTGATTCTATGACTCTGTGTTCACAAAGACAATATATACAAGTCAGTAACACACCAACATTTTTCAGTACTCAACAGATCACTTTGTTAGGGGTAATGTTAAGTGTTTTGTAGCTTCCTTAGAGCTCTGTTGTACTAATACTTGTACCATGTAGGCTTTGAGTAGCACAGCTAACTGTGGAGCCTGAAAAATTACAGAGAGCCATAGTTCAGGAGTTTGCATAACTGAAAGGAGTGACCCACAGATACATGAGAAAAATACCTTTTCCTTATGAAAACAGGCACAGGATCCAATAACTAAGGATAAGAATCATTGAGGTAGACACAACTGGTACTTACACTAGGTACTAATAAGACAGATCAATCAAACAGGAGAGAAAGGCTGTGAAAGCACAGTGGTCACAGGGTTTCAAAAGGGATGTACAGTTCTGCCTTTTCCCACTAGAACGATGGACACTGAGCACCTGCAAAGCAGGAGGGGCTCAGGCTGTGTAAGGCCAAGTCAGCATTTCCAAAATGAAAAAAAATATTAGTATCTTTTTATACATTTGGTGACATTACATAGTAATTGTGCTGGTTGTGGAATTGCCATCCATGCTGTTACTCACAACTGGACTAGACTTTGGCAGCCTGCACATCACTGGCTCTGCTTCAAGCCCCACTGCAACCTCCAGTCATTCCTCCCAACTTGCAGGATTACTGAGGAGTGCAGGATTACTGAGAAGTTCATGATTAAGAAAAAATAAACAAAAACAATTTTTAAAAATCCTTCTCAGAATAATGACTGAAACCTGTCATTTCTCAATTACTTAGCTTCCAGCCAGAAGAATTTCATTCCTCCATCTATCCTCCTGTGATGGCATGTATCTACACTGTTTCAAGGAAAAAGCTCTCTGTAATATATTTAAGTGCAGCAGAAAATTTTTCTAACAGCTGTTTGTATTCTGGCATGCAGGAGGAGTTGGTATGCAAACATCACATACCAGCTCATCTAATTTAGAGTGCATTAGAGAATGGCTTTACCCAAATTGTCACTGGTTTGACCTGAAGCACAAGCCTACAAATATACTGAAGTCTGCTTTGTGACAGAACTAAATATCTTGCGTAATTGTTTTGCTGGCGTTTTTTAAAATTATTTTTCTTTTCTTTGTTAGCTGGGTGGCTGTCAGGAAAAAACAAGGAAAAGAAAGGAAATGAAGTGCCTCCACTAAGGCCCAGGATCCACTGCTCGGTATTTTGGTTGGTTACGTGGGTATTTTTTCTGGCATATCCATGTTGTTGTGCTGGGCAGGATATCAAAAATTATACAGCACACAGAACATTTTTCCCATCCATTGTTACAGAGCAAACCCTTAGAGCAACCTTAAGCTTACAGCGCAGGAGTCTCTCGCTGGAAGCTAGAGGTGATAAATTCAAGCTAAAGAAGTTGCACGTAGCCTCTGCCTCTCTTAAGGAACTTGCACAGCTTGGTATCAAAGAGAGTTTAATGAGCTTAGCGATATGTGAAAAGGATTAAGGATATCAGCAAATCACTTGATTACGTAGTTAATTCAATAGGGCTACTCACGTGCTGAAAGCTGCCATGTGCTTCAGTGCTGGGCACGGGTAGGTGGGTGGTGCTGGGCCATCCTGGGGCAGAGACATCCCAGTTTCCCCAGACCCGTGCACCTCAGCCAGGTAGGCAGGGACACGGCAGCTGCCCTGCCTGCCACTGCTCTCCCTGTCCTGGACCAGCTCCCAGCAAAGGGCCTGGGTGCCTGGCTGAGATGCCTGAGCTGTGCAGGAAACAGGGAACCTGGGACAGAGACAAGGCTGGCACTCATATGTTCCTGCAGACCAGGTCTGCAGAATGGCTGGGAGGTAAATGTCCTATTCATCCCCACAGAGTCCAGAGCATCTCATTTTCCCCTGGCACATCTAATTCCACTCCCAGTTCTGTCGGGACAGACACTACACAGACAGCCCTAAGGCTCTGTTCCGTAACAGTGCCCCTTGATTCCCTGAATATTTGTGTTTGAAACCAGACAGGAAAGCACCAGAATGGATTCAGGCTCTTGTGGTTCACAGAGGAAGACGTTGGTCATTGGGGAAAAGGGAAAAACACCGAATGAACAACGTGATAAGTGCACAGACAAGTTCCTCCAAGTGTCTGGAGCCATCCAGCCCTGGAGACAGGGAACTCCACAATCATCTGTTACAGTTCAGAAAGTCACATTTTCACAGGGAAAGGTTATTAGAAATCAAACAACAACAAAGCTGTCTGCAGCCAAACAGCAGACTGTTGCAATTAGGAAATGATGTTAGCAAAGCAATGAGGAGGACGTCTAAGCTGTTACACTAAGTGTGGAGACACAAGTCATTCTTGAAGGATCTTGGAAGAGTGCCCTGGGGTAAAGCTTTAGATCTAGAGAGAGTGACTTCAGAGAATATTATAAGTTTTGTAAAATATTTCTTTTTGTTTTCTTCCTGCTGCATAAACCCTTGATAGAAAGACTATTTTTCCAGCAGCCTAAGAGGACATATATATATATATATGTATATGTGCTGCATAAACCCTTGATAGAAAGACTTTTTTTCTAGCAGCCTTAGAGGACACACATATATATATATATATTCTTGCCTGGACTACGTTTGTCACGTCTGAAAGCAATATAATTGAGATTTGAGTGAGCTATCTGTTGCACAGTAAAAGTAAGTCAGGTATAAAAGAAGGTAAAACCTCTTTGGGTTAGTATTTTTGTCACTCCCTTCAATACCACACCTGACTAGACTGCTCACCTTTGGTCCTTAATAGCAATGAAAGCCAAACTCTGTGGCTTAAGAAAAGATCTCTAAAAAATGCCATTATTGATGTTTATTCTTTTCCTACCTGATTTCCACGTGTTATTGTAATTGTTGGTTTTATTGAGAACTGACATGAAGGTGTGCATTGAGAGCCTCTGCAATGGAGCAGGAGGCTGGCAGAGCCCTCGTGCACATTACAGCATTATGGTAAAAACAGTAATGATTATCTTAACAAATACGTTGAGCAAATTTCTTAATTGTTCAAAATCACTTAAGCCTGAGTGAACAGTTCACAGTACATCTCAGATGCAGTGATTAAAACTAATTTACCAACTCATCTGAAGCCAGTTGTTTTCATAAAAAAATCAGCTGTTTTTTCCTCCTGCTGCTGCTTGGCTTCTGCCTTGCACCCTATTAACTGGCACTATCCACAGACGGCAGCAGAGTTTAATAAAGCCTGAAGCAGCACAAGCTTATTAACTGAGGGACAGATTCTGCACCCTGTGCTCTCAGAACACAGGATGCAGGGATGGTTTGCAGAGGAATGCTATCCAGATCCACAGCTGGCCGTGCTGCTTTTGGGGTTTTGCCAGTTTGTTTCCAAAGCAGTTCAGGCTCTGGGATAACAATGTGTTTACTCTGCTACCCTGTGACACCTGATGTTCGTGTTCTTCCCACACAAGGAAGAGAATGGGGAGGGAGAATGATGTAGTTTCATGCTCTTCCATCAGCTTGTAAAACCTTTGGTTTTCTAGTAAGACATTTTCTATAGCAAATTTCATGGCTCAGTCAGACATGTGCAGAGAGATGTATGGACCAGTATTCTGCAAGGGCTCTTCCCTGGCATAGTAGACCACAGCTGGAAGATGAGGAACGTATTTGGCAAGAACCACCTGCATTCAGCCAGGTGCTTGGCTGCATTGGGTAGTTACAAATAAACAAACAGATTTTTTTTGTACAAATGCATTTTGCTCCAAAAATTTAGCATTTCTTGGGCCTAAAAGTCTCTACTCAAATAGAAGGCTGTGGAAGTTTTGTCATTTTTACTAAGCAGTGAGCAAATCATTCTGTTTGGCTATATAAGGAAAAGAAAATAGACATTTTGTCCAACAGCAAAGTCCATGCTATTTTTAGCTGATTTTCTTTCCCTGAAAGAAGTATAGATTAGTAAAACCAAATGCAAAGCATTACCTGAAATTCAATAGAATCATCTTGAAATAGAAAAGGATGATACCATAGCAGGAAAGTTTGCATTTATTAGTCACCCTCTAAGTCATGGAGCTTTTAACACCCACTGACAGCTTCACTGAGCAATATGTCAGAGGTAATGTCCCCTACAGCGTCAACAGGTGGATGTCCTTCATTTGGATTTGGGACCAAAACAGTCTCCATACAGGCTGAGTGTCTGTGGATACCCATCTATCCTGAGTGTCACTTGCTGTGAATGGCAGGAACCTCAGCAGATGCAAATGACAGTGCAGAGTATGGGCTGCACTCACTCAGACTAGTCCCACAGGAAAGCAAAGAGCCAAGAACTCTTTGAGCTTCTAAATTAACCAACAAAGTCAACAAGACCATTGGAGCAGCCAAAGATTTCCACAGAAAATGGGAAAAACCTGCCTTTTCTCCAGGAAGAGGAATGAATATGGACAAGCAGGTTGTATTGGAGCACCCTGACCACATCTCCTGGGCAGGTTTGGGGCTGCTCTCCCATATACTGCAGAACGTTCATATCCTCAGTGAGTATAAAACCTCCCATAGAGTGAAATACAAAACAAACAGAGGAAGTGAAGCTTAGCATAGTGGTACATGTGACTGTTCCTGGTTGTTTGAAGTTATTGATGACCATGTGTAAGTTAAGGAGTTGTCAGAGTGACACAAATGTTTATAGCCCAGCGGTTCCACAAATGAAAAGGTGACAGCATTATTTAGGGCAACAGGAATTTGCTATATAGCTAAAACAGACATTCAGAGTTTTACAAAAATAGAAGTGCAAGAAGATGTGCAGATTTTATGAGTTTGCAGCTACACAGTGTGTATATTTACATGAAATAATTAGCTGTAGTCTTGTTTATGTCAAATCCAATTTACATTAATAAACTTCACCCAGCAGAGACACTGATGCTGTAAGAAAATGCTCAGAAATGTTAGCAGCCATAAAAATGCAGAGTAAACACTGGAGCATTTAATTAATCAATTTCTGACATTACCAAGTAATTACAATTTCTGAATCATTTCTTGGATGTTTTTAATGAATATAAATCAACCACAACACATGGAAGAACTGCTGGTGGGAGGCATTTGACTTACGTAGACATATGGGACTTCCACGTGACACCCACTGACTAAAGAAGACAAGAAGTTATAACAGGGATAGGAAAACATTCAGAGGATCTACTGCAGAGTTGGGGAGATTGAATTCTAAGGGTATTATGGACATTTGGGATTCACAGATAAAGATGCTTCATTCTTGGAATGTATCAGACCTTTTAACTCATTTGGAATAATCTTTATCACCCATCCGAAGACAAATACCTCAGGACCTGAAGTTTTCTATACCATTTGCTTTCACTGATTTGTTATCACTTGCCCTCACATTTATTCTAGCAACTTCCTTTTAAGAACAACTTAAATACACTCAAGTCAAGCCTATCTTCCTATGGTTCTATGTCTAATTAAAACCAACATAAATGAAAAAGCAGGAGATGCTCATTAGTTCAATCGTTTAAAGCCCACAGTAAAAAATGTAAAATATACACTATATATCCTAGAATCCTAGAATGGCCTGGCTTGAAAGGGAACTTGAAGACCATCTAGTTCCACTCCCCCTGCCATGGACAGGAACACCTTTCACTAGACCAGGTTGCTCAGAGCTCCATCCAACCCAGCCTTGAACACTTCCAGGGATGGGGCAGCCACCGCTTCTCTGGGCAACCTGTTCCTGTGCCTCCTAATATCTAATCTCCATCTACTCTCTTTCATTTTGAATCCATTCCCTCTTGACCTGTCACTACATGCTCTTGTAAAAAGTCCATCTGTGTCTTTCTTGCAGACTCACTTCACATATATAAAATATATAAATGTAAGGTTAAAAATCCAGCACAATGCTATGGGCATATCAACTTGATGATCCCAAAATGTGTTCGAGCATCAGTGGGCAAAACAAGGTGGGAAATAGTTCTGAGGATTTCCAGCTTCCTAGCCCTGGTCTAAGGACAAGGGTAACCCAGGGTTTAGCAAAACCCAGCTTACCAACCCTTTAGGGTTTGGATGGATGGAAAACAGAGAATCTGGAGATGAGCAGAGAGAAGGTGATGTGCAACACCAGAGTCTGTGACTCCCTTTCCAGACAAAGTTTCACTTGGTTTCTCTTACCATCCCTCTTCTGCTCATCTGCCACCATGCTCTGCTCTAGCCACAAACTTTTTCACATGGAGGAGGGAATTTACGACAGCGCGTTTTGAAAATTAATCTCTATGTAGACAGCTCTGTTTGCAGTGTCTCACACGTGCCTATCTATAGTCAAGAAAAAATTATCTCTGAGTTAATAATGTAGCATTACTCAAGAAATCTCACAAGCTGCTTCCAGCACTCATCTTCCTGGTATGCTGAATAGAGTGGAACTGCTTACATACATCCATCTCATATGAATGATACATAAACATAAACACACAGAATAATGATGGAACATGGAAATAAAATATGCTTCTAAACATCCCCTGTTCATTGGTTCACTTTTTCACTCTGTGTTTGTACAGAGAAAAAAGAAATGAATCAGAAGCTAACACACAAATATTCCTCTGCATTTCCATAGTTTATTACAAACAAAGCAGGAGCTGTGCTCACAGGGAGCTCTGTCAGCTCATGCTCTGCCTGAAGCACATTTATTGTTGCTGTCACTACCAGGGCTTGCAGCTAGTTCAACTTTGGGTATTGACTGATTGTAGGACACGATGGAGACTAAGACATTAATCAGTTGTAAACTGTTGCCTGAATCACACTTTTTCTTCAACCCACTAATTTCCATGAGATATTCAAGAAAATAAAAACATCCATAAATACAACAGGACCGGCCTCGCTCGTACATATTCGAAGGCAGACAAATTAAAAAGACTCTACAACTTTCAAAGTATTTTCTTGTAGGTAACAATTCAGTTCAACAGGGGAGGAAGCTGACCTTTCCATACAGCTTTTCAAAGAAGGCTTCCCATGAGGAGAGACTCCTGTAGCTCTCTGACAGCCACCAACTGTCACTGCTTACAAGATGAGTTCGCAGTCTCCGCGCAGGACAGGCAGGCGCAGGATGGAACTTGACTTTCTGGGTCGGGGGATTAATCATAAGAAGTTTGGCATTTCCTAAGTGGTGTGTAGGCTAGGCAGCATCATGTGATACTGGTTGGAGATAAACTTCAGTATATCAGGGATTTAGTGAAAGTGGATTTAGTGGAAGGAAAATGTTTTGCTGTAATGGGAAGCTATAAGCAGAGAGGTCGGTAAAGCCGCAGAAAGGAAGTAAGAACTGGAACATTTGTGTCAGCAAACAGCATACAGCATGCACTTCTGTTGTGTAGGCCTGTTAAATACTTAAGCCAATGCAGTGCCTTTAGCTGTAGCCACTAACTCCCAGTAAATTCTGAGCGGAACAGAAAGCACAAAAGCACTGCAAAGGCAATGTCTTGCTGGGCTGCAACTCCAAGCGTGTCATCCCCACCAAAGCTATGAACATTTACAGTCATAGATACCAGTCTGGGACAGTGGCAATTTGCACTGGCAGAATTAGAACACACGTGGACTAAATGAGAGATGCCCAATGGCACCACGGAGCACTGCTTGGGCACAGTTCCCTGCAGCCATGAGTTTTTATAGAGTGCAAAGCTCCACCTCTCCAGCTTGCCTGAGTGACAGGCATGCTGCAAGCAGCCATGCAGCAGCCTCTGTGTCCTCTGACACTCAGAGAGAGCTGTGCACAGCCAAGGAGGCAAGGATAAAAGGTTGCTGTGATGGAAAGCTGAGAGCTAGAGCCATTCTCCCAGTGTGGCTGCAGTGCAGGGAGAGGGGATCTTGGGAGACAGCCCTCACTGACCTGCAGCCAGAGATGGAGCAGAGATGATGCACTTGGGTGAATATGGATGCCAATTATTGAGTTCAATGTGTAGGGGTAACTGAGCCTAACATAAAGACTTTCATAAAGTAGAAATTGGAAGTTTTTCCCCTTTGCAAAGAAAAACTCCCCCTTCAATTCCTGCATGTAACAATTGTATTCATAGTCATTATTGTCTTGTGCTTTTATAAGTGGTCTGATGCAGTATTAATGGTTTGTCTCCTGAACACTTGTGACTTCAGGATGTCATGTGCAGTAGCTGCTAAGCAAATACAATGATGCTGCTCAATGTAAGGAGAAACTATTTCCTTTTCATAAAAATTAAAGTGAACCTTTATTTTCATTCAGCATTTTAGAATTCGCAGGTACAGTGCAGTACCAGTGAAACCAAACCTGTAATTTAGCTCCTGGTTAACGCTAATAATTCTCCTGCAGTCTAATATTCCTGCACTGAATTGAAGATCCATGTCAAATGTTCTGTGCCCAGAGATATTAGTTACAGTTATTGCAAAACATTCTGTTTATTCAAATCAGACTGACACAAACACAAAATGTAGCATGAAAGGCTTGAAAGTATTTGTTTACATAAATATTCATTGTCAGCTGCTATGCAGGATATATAGTGACAATTCAGATTACATGATAGCTTTTTATTTTACACACTGTCTTGCCAGTTAGCATTCAAAAATATAACTTCAAAAGTGCCCTTAATTTTATGTGTGAAATAGCAAGTGATATACGTAGCTGTCCACATTTCTTGCACATGAATCTTTCAATCCACAGGGAACTTAATGTGAATTAACAGTGGGAATATAAGCATAAACTTTTATATTTCTGGTAATATAATTTTGTCACTAACTGCAACTTACTGGAAAAGTTCTTTAAAATATTTAACTGAATTATATTTTAAAGATCTTTATCAGCAGCAGCTGGAAAATCTATGGCAACAAGTGATGAGTCCTATTAGTGTAGCTGCTGCTGTACTGCCGATTTTGTGATGTTTAGGCACTGTGTCTCTCTTGGGAACCAGAGCCACAGACAATTTCCTGCAGAAGCCTTGGCTCTCACTGCTTGGAGACACAGAGGACAAATTAAAAAATCCCCACATATCAATCCTGTACCTAAAAGCATTTTTTCACGTGAAGGTGACAATCCATTTCCCACGTGTTAGGGGTCAGCTTCAGCTGGAATCATGCTGACCTTGATGGAATTAACTGAAGCCCTGTCAGCCCACAACAAAGATAGACAAGATATACAAAGTAATCAGGTTTTCCTCTCTGCTGTTAATGGGTGATTTTTAGAGTAATTGGATGAAAATATTTTCAAACACTGGTTTAAAAAAATAAGTGTCATTTGGGGATAGCAATTATTTTACATAAACACTCTGGTACATACTGGCCTCTTGCTGTTATCTAGCATTTATTAAGCATCTCCTGTTTCTGAATATTCAAAACTAGTGGCAATAATTATTATACAACAAAAGGGCTGAAATGCTGCATCTGAACCATTTGGTGCTCCATGCATGAATCACAATTTATTGTATGATCCTCACAAGGGCTGATGATTTAGATTAATTTCCATAAGCCTTAGGATGTTTGCATGCATACTCTAGGTCGGAAATATTGAGCTTATATTAAATCACAGGAGAAAAAAACATACCAACTTTAAGAAAATTTAAGAGAGGTTTCAGCCCAGAAAGTGCCTTTTTTCCTTTTCAAATCTTCATAATCTACACTAACATGACTCTCACAGGTATCAATATTGAAAGGGCTGATTAGCATTGAAGGCTTTGTCCCTGCTTCACAGCTCAGGTGGTTCCTACGGTGGGGCAGGTTTCCCATGTATCCAGCTCCCAGCTGGGGAAGTCTGCAGAAATGATAGGAATTTCTCAGTTCTCACTTCTCACATAAAGAGAAGCCTACCAGGTGAGTATGGTTTTCAGGTGTTGCACACATCAGGGTAGTCATAAAACTGAAGCGTTGCACCCACTGAGCTGTACCCATGAAATGTTGTGTGGCTGTGCTGGGAAAAGTGCTGAGCATCTGCAGGTTTCCTTGATGCTGCAGAATTAAACTTATTCAGGGGAGAAAAAGCAATTTCCAAACTTTAGATACAGTCCTTAATCATTCATTTAAAAAGCACTTCCATAGCCATCAACTTGACAGTATTTAAATGAAAAGACTCTGAAAATCTCTTGTTTTCCAACAGGAAATGTGTTCGGGGATTGGCATTTCACATGTATAGAGAAATTTACAGTAATCATATCCTGATGACAAGTCTAGGAGAGGATTTACATCTAACAGGAACGATCTAATTTATCTTTCATACAGTAATACCCAGTGGCCATTGTGAACATTTCATTATCAAGGAAATTAAAGACAACACAAGAAAATTAATGTTTTAAGGGAAAGTGGTATGGTCCATTTAACTCTTCTTTTGACTGTCCACATAATGTAATAAGATAATTTGCTTCTTTTCATATGCTTGAGCAATAGAAATAACACTTTTCATAAATCATCTAGAAAAGCTTTAAGAACAAAAGCAAGCTAGTCAGTACAAAGCTTTCAAATTGCTTCTATATAAATGCAGATCATGTGTACTTGTGCGATTTCCCTCCCGAAGAAAAAGGCCTTACACTGTGGATAACAACCTTCCTCCTCTTCTCCTTTCCAACTTTTTCTGTTTGGGTATCAATCACCTCACTACACAACAGTACTGGCCCCTAGTTGTATGGGACTTAATGGAAATTTTGTCACAAACTTAAGTGTGTTACAGTCACTGTTTGGATGTGGAAGACACTGGCACACTATGGAGATATGGGAAATGCTCCTAGCAGGAAGGTGCCTCAACACTTCATGACTGAAGACTTGTAGGGAAGCACTTAAAAGTTTTGCTGGTGAGCAGAGCCATCTCTCTTGTCTCACCTTCCCTTCTTCCAAGCACCTTTATAATTCTGATTGGAAAATTAAAGGGAAAAGTAAATGGCGTGGAACAAAGAAAATGTTTTACCGAAAGGATTTTGTGGTAGCAGTGAGGATAGGGCCTGAAAAGAGAAGCTTCCTCCATGCACCTGGGACATGGCTCAGGCCTTAGACCTGGCATCCTAATCAGTTCTCCTGCTGTAGTCTCTGAGAATGAGGATTCTCAGGGTAGGATTTCAGATGATGTCTAACCCTGCAGTGCTTACTTAAACAAGCATATCTCAGTGCTTGGTCTGGCCTGGGTCTTTCAGTCCAGCCACTCTTGCCTGTGTCACTCCAGTTCTTGAAAGCAGAAGAACAAATCAAAAGGAATCAAAACAGCACAGAGTTAGATGGGGCATTTAAATAGCTAAAGATGCAGATAGACACCTAATGAGATTTTAATGAGACTGTGCTCATTCTCCTTCCTCGGAGATTTCTGAAATGCCTCTAGACTTTTGGTAAGTTTTCAAATCTGTCTCCCCATTCCTTCCTGTGTATCCAACAGCTTTGCTTTCCTCTTTCTGAGAGAGGGAGGGCAAGGAAGCCCAACATATAAATTCCTTTCCTTTGATACTTGCAATCATACCGCATAAGGTAAAAAAACCCTTCCTCTGTACATATTTGAAAGACACAATCACTTCTGTGGATAGCTGAATTCCCCCTTATATTACTTTGCATTCACGCATCAGATGCCTGGGGCCAGAAGGACATGCTGAATATGAGAGTATCTGTCTAGCCACAAAGTAAATATGGTGCACAAGAGGATTAAGACAAGGCAATGTGTCTGCTGTTTCAGTCTGCAAAACGTTTCAGGCTCTCCTGCTATGCCAAAAAAGTTATGAAGTTCACAGAGATTATTGGATTGATCTCCACACTGGGGGAAACTGAGGCACTGAACAAGTCCCATTCTCTAAGTCATTCTGAAAAGACCATGGCTGAAGGCAAGATGTCCTCAGCCCTTCCAGTCCTTTAGCCTCATTGCATCCATCTCCCAAACTTAACATCCAAAACATGCCGAGAGTGCATGTGCATTGTACACACTCACACACACACATACAAAAAAATAAGCTAATTCAAAGAGTGGGTATTTAGTTTGAATCCAGTGACTTAATCTTACAGCCCTGAAAACTGGAAAAGCCCTTTCCATAACAGAGTCATGCAGCTCCAGCAATGCCTCAGGCACAAGTGATTTTTTGCTGCTTTGTCAGATTGTGCTGCCTGTGCTAATATGTATTAGCTGATACATCTCAAGCCATATTGAATTGTTTTATCTTTCAAACTTTGGTGAAAAAGACCTTTAGATTTTTTGTCTCCTAAAATGACCCTGATTAGAGCTTTTCTTTCAAATCCAATACTAAGTTATTAATCATGGCAGAGTTTTCTGCTTTCCACAAATCAATAATTATTCATTTAGCCATGATTACTGCTACATGTGGAAAACCTTTGTTTTAAAAAAGCAGCATTCAACAGTGAACAGATATAGTACATCAAAAATGTAGCTTGGAGCTGGAATAATGTGTACTGTTCTCCTGGGAGATCTGAGGATTTTCTCCTCATCTAATTTTTAATTTACAGCACTGATATGCTCTAACTGCTTTATCCGAAAACGGTTACACACACCAAAGATATGAGATCCATTAGTATCCAGCAAGAGCAAATACTTGAACATGATTGCAAACTCCAGAAGTATTTCCTAACCTATAATCTATATGGGAACACTAATTAGTTTCACAATGCTTATTTGCATCCCCTCAAAGCTTTGGGAAAATTTGCAGAACAGGTTGCTTTCAGCAGATAACATTGCAATTCCATTGACACCTGAGTACAATACTAGGTTGGATTTCACCATTTCTACCACCAATTTCCATTATCCTTTCCATCACCATGTATTAGCTCCCAGAGAGACAGTCAGATGTGTAGCCCAGCTATGCTGCTGTCCAAAGCCAGTGTTCATGCCTTGGCCACCCCAAGGTTGGAGGAGAACCTCAGTCTAACAGAGGCTGCAGGTAGGACTGAGTTTGGAAATGAACTCCAGGTTCAGGGTCTGTGCAAACAATGACAGAGAAAGGGATGCAGTGTGATATCAATATCAGATATCCAGTAAGAGAGACATAATATTATTGCTACCAATTAAAATGATAGAACAGAGAGTGTCAAAGCCCTTTCTGTGCTCACTGCCTCTCCGGACCAGCCAGAGCTGCTGTCTGTCCTCACACTGCTCAAAACACAAAAATTCTCCCTGCTCAGTCAAGATTGATACCCAGGGCAAAATCAGCAAGGAAAAGGAACAATCAAGGGTTCACACCATTCTCTGAATTTTGAAAATTTCAGGTAATTATTATTATTAAATAATACAATCTGAGGGCTTGAGGCTTGTGCACAGTAAACATAGGCCTGTCGATGAATGTTTTAATATGGTGCACTTAGAGGCTCACTCATGCCTGCAAATGTGTTTTCCAAGACACAACTGGTGACATTTCCCACCTTCTCGACTATTTTTCTCCTGTTGCTCATGTTATGACTAAAAGCAGCAGGATTATATTTTTCTCAGTGGGAAATATGTCACCTGCTGTTGAAAGGAAAGCAATTATTGTGTCCTCGCTAAATCTTGGGCCTATTTGTGTAGAGCTTAAAAATATAAACATCCTGCTCTGTGCCAGTGTAAGTGGTTAGGCACTTCAGAACCCCAGCTGGGATTCCCCTGGATCACCTTCAGTGCCTGCTAAGCACAGGGAAAGATGCCAAACCCTAGGGCTTTTCCCATAACTGTGCCTAATCACTGGAAAGTAAAAGTGAATGATGTGCTCCTAACTCCTGCACAGGTCACCTCAAAGCATTATGTTCTCCCTCTCCCCTCTCACTCCATGAGTCAGTTTATACTTTTCAGTCTTGCTGAAAAAGAAGATTTATGTCTGCCCTGCATTTGTGCAGTTGTTTTCACTCCTTTTGTGTGTTTTTATGTGGCTGTAAACCTGCCTGACAAAGGGACAGGTATTTTATTTCCATGGTGTCAGATGCTATTTCTCTGTGCAATCTCCTGTTATCGAACAGAAGTCTCATAATCAAAGTAGGAAATAAAACAAATGGATATTTACATTTGCAGCTAGTCAAAACCAACCAAAGAACCAAACTCACAAATTGTGTGTGTGTATA
>NW_008656341.1:76741-86671 GCF_000695815.1 Acanthisitta chloris | reverse complement strand
AACGCGCCTGGCTCGCCCTGGCACAGCTTACCGCCCTCCTCCGCCTGGTTCGGTCCCATAGAACCTGTGGCACAGGGAGGTGGTACTGGCCAGGCCAGGGGGTGACACCTGGCAGGGATTTGTACGACTCGGGTTTGAAGTGAATGGAACAGTAAGGCTTTATAATGAGGAAAAAGTCTCATATGGGGTTAACATAAGTGAAATAAGTAAAAATCTGATGGCTGTGTAAATAGAGGGAAGAGTCAGAGGTGTGACAGGCAAATTGCTCTGTGTTCCAACCTGGGAGGGCCAAATCATGCCAAAAGAAATGGAATTTCATTTCCAAATACAACGAGATGGAATCTTCTGTGTTACACACTGGGTATGTAAAAGAGAGATCCCAGCCAAAAAAATGGTAACAATTCAGCTGATGTAAGAGACTGGTCAGCAGTAACTACCAAACAAATTCCTTTCCTGGTGTTTGTTTCACTTCCTTCTATAAAAGTCCCACCAGTTAGAAGGTAGGAGGGACGGCCTTCCCTTCTATGTATCTGTGCAGATTCAAGACTGAAGGACTAAAATCAGTCTGCTGCTGGTTTAAAAAAGAACTATGCTTGAGGAAAACATCTTTCCTGCTCAACAGGCAGTGGGGAACACGCTGTACTGCTTTGGCTTACACCAGGAGCAGGAAAGGTCTTGGCATTGTCCTGGATAATGATGCACCAGATCAGCACAAGCAGATTAGTTCTCCTTATGAGATGGGCTTTGTGTTGACCTCACTGGTCCCATAGCACGTTGTTGTGGCTCCACAGCTACTCATGGACAGGCAGCCTGGAGCTACACAGCTCTCTTTGAACTGTGCTCCCACAGAACAGGTGCTCATCCCATTTTAGTGCTGACTTGGAGTTCTATTCACAGTCAATACCCTATGCAACCAGCCTTTCTAGCTGTGAGTTACTCACGTGTTCGGGGTGAAACCACTCCTAACCCATCCAGGCAACTAGCAGCAGGTGCAGAGGATGTCCTAGTCACCTCAGTGGGGTGTTCTTTCTCAGGCTGCCAGCCTGTTTGTCTGGCATTACTCCTTTAATTGCTGACCTTCCTGTTTAAAGCAGAAAACATGACGCCCAAATGAGTATTCCTCAGGAACAAAGACTTCAGCTTGTTTTCTTTCTAAAATAACCTACAAAAATGAGCACAGAGACCCAGTGTCTACCACCTGCAGCAGGGAATGTCTCTCACTTCTGCTACAGCTTTACTGTTGCTACTTACAATTTAGTATATTTTGAATTCTCCTTGGAATGAGCTAGTTCTTACCTGTTTCCTCTCCCTCACTTTCTGAAGGCTTCCAACTATAGAAAACCTGCCTTAGCTACAGCCCAGCGGAAGAAAAGTGGCCTCAAACCTGAACTTACAGAAGAGCAAAAGCAGGAGATCAGAGAAGCTTTTGATTTGTTTGACACTGATGGATCTGGAAGCATCGACATAAAAGAACTGAAGGTTTTCAAACTCTTTTTTTTTTTTCTTGGATGAAAATACCTTTGATCTCAAAATTGTAGCTGCTTTTACTGTTTGTCCAGCCCTAACTATCTGAATATAGTTTTGGAGTATGAACAAGAGTAGTAGTTTGCTGTCATGACTGAATTTGGGGTGTACTACACAGTGTACTCTGCATGTAATGCTTCAGAGCAGACAGGTTTCTCTAACATGTGAATATTAGGTCTGATAACTGACTAGCTGAGCATTAGAAGAACTAAACAGTTGCTCTGTTTAGGTACATGCACTACACATTTTTCATGACTGAGATGGTTGGTTGTGGGAACTGAAATTTTGTTGTTCTGGGATGAATGTCAGAATATCAAATATTTTCTTCACCTCAGAACTAAACACAGATTTTACACACATTTGGGCAAGCCACAACCATATTTGCATATATATAACTCCAAAATTACCTGGTTCTAATTCAAAAAAGAACAAAACAGAGATCTGAATTGCATTTCAGTATCAATTCAGGCAGAGTGTGTGCAGTAGTACAAGGGGGAAGATTATCCTCAGTTCTCTCCCTATGTTTTCACA
Organism: Acanthisitta chloris; assembly: GCF_000695815.1. Taxonomy (NCBI): domain Eukaryota; kingdom Metazoa; phylum Chordata; class Aves; order Passeriformes; family Acanthisittidae; genus Acanthisitta; species Acanthisitta chloris. Next base: position 84,616 of record NW_008656341.1, on the reverse strand, counting down.
TGGCTGAACTTTTTCTAAGTGTGAACCTTTTAATCATCTCTTTGACCTTGATTTCTCACATAAAACACACTCTGCCTCAATTTCTGTGTACATAGCCTGGAAGCAGTGAGTTACCTAAACCTGTGGCTTAGCTCAGGATTTATTGGGAAGCACTTAGGTTTGGTTAAGGAGAGAATGTTCCCTGAATGCAGATGATACAGGTTGAAATATAGTTCTTAAACTGAACTTAAACATTTTATCATTATTTAATGGTATGTTTTTCAAAAGGAAATGAAACAAGGTTTAGCACAGCTGCTTACACCATCATCCTGGCAGTCTTCTAACAGCACTGCTCTTTGGTGCAGGTTGCAATGCGTGCCTTAGGCTTCGAGCCAAAGAAGGAAGAGATTAAGAAAATGATAGCAGATATTGACAAAGAAGGGAGTGGCACCATCGACTTTGAAGACTTTTTGGCTATGATGACACAAAAAATGGTATGATTTCTTAATAGGAATTCTTTTGGTAGCATAAAAAAACATATTGAATAGGACTCTAGTTAATGTATGCTTTGCTCTTGTTTTAGAGCGAAAAGGATTCAAAAGAAGAAATCCTGAAAGCTTTCAGATTATTTGATGATGATGGGACAGGAAAGATTTCATTCAAAAACTTGAAAAGAGTTGCCAAGGAGCTGGGAGAAAATTTAACAGATGAAGAGCTTCAGGTAAATTCTGATTTGCCAGAGCTTTTCTAACAGGCACAGACCAATCCTGTAGGTTCTAAGGCTTGGGTAGAAATTTATGCCTCTACAAAAAGAGCTGAGAATTCAGAAATATGAAGAGCACTCAAAATGTTTTGACATGAAGTGCTTCTGATGAGTGGAATATCTCATGTTTAGAGTGCAGTACTTGATCAAATGTACAATGTGTTTTGTAGGAAATGATCGACGAAGCTGATCGAGACGGAGATGGAGAAGTAAGTGAGCAAGAGTTTTTGAGAATCATGAAGAAAACTAGCTTATATTAAAGTATCTGTTGCCGGGCTATAGAGCTGCTCCAAAAGATAACCTAGAAAATACTTAAAAACTGGGCTTGTGTCTCCTGCATATTTACTGCCATACAAAGAAAGTCTAAAAGGACAGATTTTTTTTTTTGGTTCATACTTACTATTTCGCTAAAAGTCTTTTCACTTGAGATACAAACATTCCCACTGCTGCTGGGAAAGACCACTCTGACTTCCCTAAGGCTACAGCTTGAAGGTACAAGCACAGTATTTTTTATTCCTTTTAAGATTTTTAGGTTATCTTTTGGTATTTGTCTCCTTTTGTTTATTTCCATGAAAGACTCCATGAAAATGAATTGCATTTCTGTTTGTATTTCTGTATGAAACACTGTTTTCCCATGGTAACTTGGTTTTAGACTTACTGGGAAGCAGATGTAGATAACCAGACTTGGTTCTTCATTTGGAGCTGTGTGCCATCTCTAGGTGTTGTTCTGTTCATCTGATCACCTGAAACCTAAGTGAAACTTGAATGTAACCGGCTTGAGTCACCAAAGTTGATTGTATAACCAGGCAACATCTTGTGCCATTGTTGTTACTCCCACAACATTACAGAGCTGCTGTCACACCAGGGTTTTAGGTACCTAAACAGTTCAGTTCTGTGGTGCCCTAGAGTAAATTTTGTCTTTGGCTGTTAATAGTTCAGTTGTAGAGAGGATTCACATCTGAAGTGAAAAAATAGCTCACCATGGACATCTGGGGAAGACTGAATATATTTAGATCCATGCAATCCAAATTTATTTCTCAGGTTTGGAGGTTTTTTTGGAGTACCTTTGTTTTCTTGAGTACTATGCTGTCAATCTAGGACTTACTGGAGAGCCACATTTCCTTCTGCATTATAATGACACAGTGGTGACACAGAACATGACATCCAGTTACGTGGTTCTGCAGGAGGGTTTATCCTTGGGTCCTGATTAGACAATCAGCTTCAAAACTTTCAAATCCTGTACAGCTCCAGAGACCTGAGAAAAATCCCCTGTTAATATAGTCAGTGGCAGTAGATGTAACCTGTAGTACTGTGAGCATTTTAAAATGTCTTAACTTTGTATAAGTGTGAAATAAAACTGTTTTGCAAGTTAAGGACTTTGTGTGCTTATTCTGAATTTTTTTTTAGAACTTATTTTAAAGTGTTGTATGGTTCAAGTACATTTTCACTTTCATTTACCTCTTCATTCTAAGCGAGTGCAGTAATCTATCACGTAATTCCTCTTCCACTCTGCTGATTAAAAGTTTCTAGTACTAACCACGTATGTTCAGAAAGGGAAATTTGAAGTTCTAGGTGATTATGGGGAATCCCAGAGCCCGTTAGAGTGACTGAACTTTTATTTTATGCTGCCACAGGAAGAGATTGATGACCGTGGTTTACCTGTGATGCATGCCACTTCTCTCTTCCTGTTCTAAGCCCATTACCTGACTTCTGAAGGGAGGAAAAAGCCACACAATCATACCTACCACATATACTGAAATGATGAAATGTTATTTCTGGTTTGACCATTGCTCTCTTAAGTCTGGAATGTCAAGCAGTGGCTGAACTAGCACAAAACTTGCAAGTACACTCATGTAAGGAGCCAATGGCAGAACCCAGAGTTAGGTTTGTGTGAGGAAAAGGTGCTGAACTGTTGAGGAATTTCACCCTTTTTTACTGTGCTGGAGAAAGTGACTCAGATTAGGCACTTTTGCTGGGCTCTGCTCTAGTGTCTACTTGAGCAGCTTACCCTCAGTGAAGGGTCTCACCAGAGGATATGGAACCCTGCATCCCTCTTCCCCTTCATGCCGACATGGAGAGTGGGTTCTTACCTGGCATTTGGAAGTTCCCCTTGGATGGCTGCAGTTCAGACACTGCAATAGGTGCACCCAGCTGAGATCCTTCCTCTGCAGCATCAGCAAAGCCTGGTTTTCAGTCTGAGTGTTCATTCTAGTCAGATACTGTACAGAAAGGAAAGTGGAACTGCAGTTTGTATTTGGCAAGCACCGAAATAGCAAAACATTGTTATCTTCTTGGGAGATAATATTGCAAATGACTTCGCAGGAAATACATTTTTAAATGAAAATGTCCTGGGCTTTTAATAAAATGCAAAACAGTTCAAGAGAAAAAAAATGTACCCACATGTTATATTCCAAAATACTGCATGGCAATTTTATCTCCCTTGTGCAACTTCTAAGTTCTTTATCATCTCTCAGGCCCACAGTACAGTTCCACAATCTTGCCAATCCCACATTAAGGCAAATCTTCCAGTTTGCTTTAGGATAAAAAGACCCCAGGAACTGCCAAGGAGTGCTGTGCTCTCGGTTCACGAGGTGAGTTTGTTTTCAGAGCAATAAGCACAGGCTCCGCGTCTAACACTGCAGAAGAGTAACAGCTTCTTTTCAGGTACACCTAATCTTGGCACTTAAAAGAGGATGGGGGAAAGCAACAGAAAAACATTTGTGTACTTGCATGTGCCAAGAGTCTTACTAACAGAGCCCAAATAGTTCCACAAACTGATGAGGCATTTAATATTAAAATATTTAAATTGGTCATTTAGAGGTTTTGAAGAATAACTCTCACATCCAGCAAACTCTGTCTGGTGAAGTCACACCACACTTCTGAAATGTTAAGGATTAATTCCCTGGAAACCTCCTCACTGAGTTAAATACTACACTACACCTGCTTTAAACACTCCTGGACAGCATAAGTGGATTTTGAGAAAGGCTTGGGCAGCACAAAGTGCTCTGGGCCAGAACTCGCCGTTGTCACATTTGACACATGGAATTGCTGTCAGAACACTTTTTCTTCTGGCATGGGTTAAATTTCAGTGACCCCAACAAGGACTCTACAGTACCACACTGCACAAATCCATTCTCTGTGCTGGCCAGTACTTTTGGCAGCCTTGGCATGCAGATCAGCATGAGGTATTGCCTCTAGATGGTGCATTTTTTGCAGACATCCATTCTCCCAAAATACCAACATGAAAGCCAAATCAGGACCATTGAGACTGCATCCAGTGGCCTTCCTGCCCCTTCAGAACTTACTCTCCCTGATGTATTTGTTTGATAATTGTTTCCTTACACATATAAAAATGAAGATAAGAAAAATACTGCTCCCAAGACACTTCAAAACACAAGCTTTGTTTCAAAGCCTAGTTACAGATGCCAACAGAAACCAGCTACAGCTGTCTGATGCATTTTAGAGAAATCAGGCAGGGAGAGCAAACAGTCAGAGTCGGGGAATGTTCTTCAGACATCCTTCACCATGAAGGAACGACCCACGTGCCTCTTGGCACAGGGCAGCAAACAAACTGCTCGGTCTGCAGGCTGGGATGAGCCTTGACACTTGAGAAAAGAAAGCCTATGAGGACAATTCTGTAAAGACAGCTTCCTTTTTGTCATCTGTCTCAATATACATAAGGACTGATAGATCTGAGAGTGTGGCAGTCTCGCTAGAGGGCATCCAGTTACTAATGTGTGAGATGCGTGATGCTTTGATGCATGTTTCCCTCCTCTGTGGCTTTCAGTGACAATGGAAAGTAAGGCTAACAAACACCATCCAGCTGAGGTTTCAAATACATGGTTGGATACAGAATTATTTTCTCTGAAAAAGAGAACACAAGACTTCTCACACAACTCGTGTGCAAAATGCTGTAATTATTAGTCAGTTGTTCAAAGCTGAGCCCCCAAACCACACTTTCTGAAACTCCCACTCTGTATTAATAATTACAGACACACTCTCAGGAGAGCAGAGAACTCAACCTGCCTTTCACACAGTCCCCCTGAGTGCTCTGACCACTCTGTAGAGCTCTTTTCTCCTTTTGGGATTACTGCTATCAGATGGAACAATTTCCAGCATTCAGAGCCAGACTCACTGCAGGATGCTTGTGGCCCTCCCTGGGGATATAGGAAAACCAGAATTGTGGCCTTGCTTCAAGTCAAGAGGAACATGGATTTGAGCTTTAGACACTTGTCCCCAAGGTGAGTGTGTTGACCTTTAGGAGACTCTCTGCACTGGGATGTGGCATAATCCAAAGGCCTTGTGGGGACCTAAAACTACAGCTCTTGACCTGACTGCCACTAATTACTAACCTTGTAATTGCTCAAGTAATTTTTTTTTAATTTGCTTGTCTGAATTAGATTTGACACAGAGATTATTAACAAAGCAAAACCTTGTCAAACCTGATCTGCAAACGTGCAAAATTCTGGCCGCAGCCATAACAGTTTCACATGCATTTACTACTCCCCTCATGCTGGATGCATGTGCATGCACACACCTCCTGTATATGCCTGTGCAAACCTTGCAGTGTTACCATTATTAGAGTGTCATGTACTTTTGACATGGAAAAAGGACAAATATGAGTTTAGAAGCTTCACTTGCAAAGAGAGAGGGATTTGCTGTAGTGTTTTAGTCTCACATAGGACAGGCTTTGTGTGCTGTAGGGTTATCATGGAGCAGAAATCTATCCCTTATTCCCCTGGAATGAAAATCCCACCAGGTTAGCAGGGGCTGTGGGAACTGGCATGGGAATTCTCTGTACCAGGTTTAGGGTGTGCAACAAACTGGTGCAGTCCCAGTGAGTTTGTTCTTGTTCTCAAGGCCACTTTATTTCCTTTGAAATCTTCTGACTGGTTCTAGTAGTGATCTGAGTTTCACTATAAAAAGAATCCCCTCAACATTAGATAAAGCAATAAAAATAGGTTTCCATAGGATGGTTCCTTCTCCACCTGCCTCTGCTCAACACTCTCAGCACAGAGAAGGCAGACAGATGCTAACCTGTAAATTCTTTTAGACATCCAAATGAGAAGTACCATGAAAGCTCTAAACATCAACGAAAAACTGATGGCAAACATTGCAAATCTGATTTAGAAACACTAGAAAGTATTTCAGTAAAAAAAAGCAACATTTTACCAACTTCTGAAAACATGGTATCAGATCATCTAAGTTTCAAGTCTGTTCTCCCCATGTTTCCTCTTTAGAGAGCTTAGGCCATGAGCAGCCAAAAAAAGAAATCCACAGAAGCAAAGTTTCCACACATCTTTTGAATGCCTTCTTTAAATCAGTCCTACACCACTGTGGGGCTGAAGATAATTGCTGCAGAATAGCTCCTTTTGGGAAGGACATAAATTTAACATAGGTTTTGGGGTGTTTTTTTGCTATCAAGTTAACTAAATTAGTACAGGACCCACATAATGATGAGGTTCAAAAAAATTGGGTGACACACAACTATCATTTTCATCTTTATGCATTTATGCACCAAACTGAACATCTGGATTTCTTTCTTTCATCTCATTTCTGATGAGGCCTTTCTGCAACCTAGTGGAGGCAGGATGGGCACTCCTGGCTAATATTTGAAGTGTTTCTCCATGTCACTTACCATTGCCAAAGCTCTTTTTCAGTTACTCAGTTCTTGTTGGCTAATGAGTTACGCGGGGAAACAGAAACCAGCCTTGCTTAAAACTTCACCACATAAGCACAGTAAGCAATTTTTTTCCCAATTGCTTTTCCAGTTCTAGTATTCTCATCTGCTACTTGTGGAACAACAGGTACCTTTTGCAGAAACAGAAAGGAGATTTTTTTCCCTAGATGAAAAAAAAAATCCATGTCAGTGATGGTACAGTCCATCTAGAAGAGAAAACAGGAGAAACAGGTGCAAAAAATACAACTATTTTCTCTAAGCAGAAAATTACCATAGTTGAGACTAGTGTTTGGTAAACATATCCCTTGCATGGCTCTTTTTCAGATTCCTACCTCACACTGGGAGTTAATAAAGTATTCAGTAAAATGGCCAATGAGTTTGAATATTATTTCTGTCTGTGCTGTGAAGTATGTAAATATTCTTTGTCGAGTTCTGATAAACTGTCACTATCTGGGTGAAGTAAGTGCTTAGGATCCTTCTGCAGAAAACAATTCTATTGCTTACAGTATTAAAAACAGCAGTATTACAAATCCAAGAGAAAATAGTAGTTGAAAATGCTTATGTATCCCAATTAAATGAGCTTTTCCCAGAAATTAAACAGCTTTTAGAAGGGGGGGCAGGCAGAAACAAGTATTTTCATTCTTCCTAGTAGCAAAACAAGATGCAAGAGATGCATTGAACAGGATATTATTTATTACATGGGGATTTTTGCAGAAAGGTTCAGAATTCTCCTGACTATGAAATGCCATGCAATGCTATGACTCACCGAGTCATGATCTAGAATGGTTCAATCCTGACCATCTCCTACTAAGGGGCTCAGCATCATCTATCCCGGGCTGCATCCAAAGGAGTGTGGCCAGCAGGTCAAAGGAGGTGATTCTCCCCCTCTACTATGCTCTCATGAGACCCCCCTGGAATGCTGTGTGCAGTTCTGGTGTCCTCAACATAAGAAGGACATGGAACTGTTGGAGCAAGTCCAGAGGAGGCCATTAAGTTAATAAGAGGGCTGTAGTGTCTCCCCTATGCAGACAGGCTGAGGAAGTTGGGGCTGTTCAGCCTGGAGAAGAGAAGACTGAATGGAGACCTCAGAGCACCTTCCAGGATCTGAAGGGGCTCCAGGGAAGCTGCAGAGGGATCTGTGTTAGGAGCTGCAGTGACAGGACAAGGGGCAATGGGCACAAATTGAAAGAGGAGAAACTTAGGTTAGATATTAGGAAAATGTCTTTTCCTGTGAGGGTGCTGAGACACTGGCACATGTTGCCCGGGGAGGCTGTGGCTGCCCCAACCCTGGCAGTGTTCACAGCCAGGTTGGATGAAGCCTTGAGGATCCTGCTCTAGTGGGAGGTGTCCCTGCCCAGGGCAGGGGGCTGGGACTAGATGTTCTATAAGGTCCTTTTCCAACCCCTAAAATTCTCTGATTCTAGAATTCTGTGATTCCCATTGCCTTCAGCAG